>NC_058405.1:52969516-53218865 GCF_002201575.2 Neomonachus schauinslandi | reverse complement strand
AAGACAGTCTCTTCAACAAATGGTGTTGGAAAAACTGGACAGCCACATATAAAGGGGGACCCTCTGACACTGCTGGTGGGAATGCAAGCTGGTGCAGCCACTCTGGAAAACAGTATGGAGGTTCCTCAAGAAGTTAAAAATAGAGCTACCCTATGACCCAGCAGTTGCACTACTTGGTATTTTACCCCAAAGATAAAAATGTAATGATCTGAAGGGGTAGCTGCACCCCAGTGTTTATGGCAGCAATGTCCACAATAGCCAAAATATGGAAAAAGCCCAGATGTCCATCAACAGATGAATGGATAAAGAAGATGTGCTGTGTATATGTAATGGAATACTACTCGGCCATCAAAAATATGAAATCTTGCCATTTGCAGTGATGTGGTTGGAACTACAGGGTTTTATGCTAAGTGAAGTAAGTCAATCAGATAAAGACAATTAGCATATGATTTCACTCATATGTGGAATTTAAGAAACAAAACAGATGAACATAGGGGAAGAGAGGGAAAAATAAAATAAAACAAAATCAGAGAGGGAGATAAACCATAAGAGGCTCTTAACTATAGGAAACTGAGGGTTGCTGCGGGGAGTTCAGTGGGGGGGATGGGGTAACTGGATGATGGGCATTAAGGATGGCACTTGATGGAATGAGCACTGGGTGTTACTTGCAACTGATGAATCACTAAACTGTACCTCTGAAACTAATAATACACTACATGTTAATTAATTGATTTTTTTAAAAATGACCTTTGCTAAAGAAGCCAAATTATTTTATTAAATCTTAATTCTTGACTATGTCTTTTTTTTTAGCATTCATTGTGATGACATGGGAGTACAAATAAAGTCCTGTCACATACAAAATACCAAAAAAAAAAGCACTTGTGTGTTTGAGTTGTGAGCTGAACTGGCGGTGTTTCCCAAGAACACCATTTTTATTTGGCAGACTTTTGGTTATTCAGTTTATTCAGACTTGGGTATTTGGCAGACATGCCCAGAGATTCTCCTTCAGAGACAACAATCTCAGAGATAATGTTTTCTTTATTGAGGGTGACATTTTCTGTAAAAGCCTAAACACAGGTAAGGTCCAGGGAGCCATAGCAATTTACTTAAGGACACATAGCATAAAATAGCAGGTGTGAGCTTAGAAATCAGTCCCCCTTAACTTCCAGCCCTCTACCCTTCCCAGTCTGCTAAATGAGACAGGTGGCTTTCCATATTTCATGCATCCTCTCTGTGAGATAGTTAGAGTTAATGCTGCAAAAGAAAGAAATGCCAGGTGGAAAAACTGACAAGTCAGATATTACACAGCCACTTAATTTTTATTTTGTAATCTTCACAATCTGAGCAACCAAGTAGAATACATAAGACACTAAAACGTGGCATAATAAAATTCATTTGACCAGGAATATGGGCTTCCATGTTTTTGTCTCCAGCTCAGTTTTTTTTTTTTTCATTTTTAATGTCAACTGTTTTTTTGGGTCCAGTGCTCACTTTGGCAAAAGCACATTTAGTTGCAAATTGAGACATGGTGTGTAGCTGCTATGATTCAGGAATTCGGAATCTTTACCCAATATTAGGCCTTGAGGGTAGAAAGAAATGCTGGAGGAAAAAAAACATTTCAACCTTGCCATGTACAGATGAATGCCTGAAATAAATATTAACTGTTATTTCTGCAAACTTTCCCACTGTTTTTTATATACTTCATTTCCCCCATTTGTGAGTCTACAACGTATTCTGGCAACATTATGGGTTTCTATTCATGATGAGTCTTCTCAGCGTGGGCTGGGTCAGTGTTTGTAGCTCAGCTGGCTGGTGCCAGAGTGGAGAGCTTGTCTGATTTGATTCCACCCCAGGCACTGAAGGATTTTCAAGATTTTCCTCTTAATATTTGGCTTTACTTGATAAACCTAGGGCATGCTGGGAGATCTCAGCAAGAGGAAAAATTTAGTAACCACAGGGAGGCCTGTTTGGAGGGTTGTGGGTAAGTATGAAAGCTTATGAGTGTGACTGCTAATGACCCTTGAATGTTCTGCTTTTCACATAATTTTCTTTCAACAAAAAGTGTGTAGGCTTGTGACGACAGAGGGCTTGTAGAAAACTCAGCCATCCCCAGAAAGGCAAATGTATGACTGAGTCATTTCCCCAGAGAAGCCACTAGTATGTGGAACCACATGGTTCAGCATGCAATTTAGAATTTCAAAAGCAGGAGTCGGCAAAAGGTTGCACAGGGTTTTAGCCTCTCGTCTTTATCATCATTTTTCTTTCTTACTTGTTGAGTGCTGACATTGTCCTTGGCATACGCAGGAGAGAAGGCATGCTGTCTGCCTCTGATCAACATTGGAGAAAGTGCTCAATTCAGAAATAGGTTCTATACAGCTGAGGAGGTGACCAAATCCCAAAGGCTTAAGTGTGTGTGTGTGTGTGTGTGTGTGTGTGTGTACAAACCAGTTTCTTTTAGATTCTGGTTTTTCCTTTTTTTGTTGTTTTTTGTTTTTATCCATCCACTAAGGCTTTCTGTCTTGGAAAATATTTAATAGCCTAGAATCTCATTTTGTCTGGATGCTCCAGATGTCAGCTGGCCCTGTGGAGGAAGTGGTAAGGATGGTGGCTTTGCACTGTGCACTGGAGGAGGGAATATCACCGACTGGATGACAAGACTCCGAGGCAGTGCGTATTGAGAACTAGTTTTCTGATCATTCAGCAGCTGGGTGCAGCATCTGACAGTGGCTGATCTTGGCATAGAGGGAATCGAACCAGAGGTAGTCTGTGTGCAGCATGTTCCATAGAAGTATAAGCAGCCTTACCTCATGACCCTGTACAGGGATAACATACCTTATCAGCTAGGATGACTGTGTGGTCCTCTAGCTGCTGAAAATAACTTCACCTTAGTTTAATTGAGTTCAGTTCACTTTATTAGTTCAATGCATGAGACTTGAACTTAATTAATTCTTGCGATTTAGATACAATTTTTAATTGCATCTCATTTTAAATAGTAGGACACTGAGGATTAGAGAGAGTAAGTGTCTTATCCAAGTTCATACAACTGGTTCTTCTCATCGCATACCTTCATTTTGATGAGAGAGACAGCTTTCCTTTCTATGACAAAAATTCAATCTCATGCCCTGATTAGTGAATCTATGACTTCTTTTTCTTTTTAAGGACTTATTTTTTTCAGAATACTTTTAAGTTCATAGCAAAATTGAGAAGAAAGTACAGACATTTCCCATGTATACCCCCCCCCTCACATGCATGGTCTCCTCCATTGTCAACACCCCCTTCCAGAATGGTACATTTGTTACAGTCAGTGAAGTTACACTGACACGTCATAATCACTTAAAGTCCAGAGTTTACTGTAGAGTTCACTCTTGGTGGTGTGCATTCTGTGGGTTTAGACAAATTGTAACGATATGTATCCCTCCTTATGGTATCATATAGAGTATATTTTATATAGAATATTGCCCTAAAAATCCTCTGTGCTCTGCCTGTTCATCTCTGTCCACTCCCACCCCTGGCAACCACTGGTCTTTTTACTGTCTCCATGGGAAGACTTTTCCAGAATGTCATATAGTTGAAATCACATAGCAGGTAGCCTTTTCAGATTGGCTACATTTGCTTAGTAATATGCATGTAAGACTCCTCCATGTCTTCTTTCTTTTGGGGGGGGGGCAATGAACAAATATATTTATTAATTAAAAAGTAATGCAGTATAAGAACAAGAAAAAAAGAGGGAAGCAAACCATAAGAGACTCCTTTTTAAAAAAGATTTTATTTATTTATTCGACAGCATGCACAAGCAAGGGGAGCAGCAGAGGGATGGAGAGAAGCAGGCTCTCCACCAAGCAGGGATCCCAGGACGATCCCAGCAGGGATCATGACCTGAGCCAAAGGCAGACGCCCAACCAACTGAGCCACCCAGGTGCCCCAATAAGAGACTCTAACTATAGAGAAAAAATTGAGGGTTGATGGAAGGAGGTAGGTGGGGGATGGGCTATATGGGTGATGGATATTAAGGAGGGCACTTGTGATGAGCATTGGGTGCTGTATGTAAGTGATGAATCACTAAATTCTACTCCTGAAACCAATTTTTTTTTTAAAGGATTTTATTTATTTGACAGAGAGAGACACAGTGAGAGGGAACACAAGCAGGGGGAGTGGGAGAGGGAGAAGCAGGCTTCCCGTGGAGCAAGGAACCCAATGCAGGGCTTGATCCCAGTACCCTGGGATCATGACCTGAGCCGAAGGCAGATGCTTAATGACCGAGCCACCCAGGCGCCCCTCCTGAAACCCAATTTTATCATATATGTTAACTAACTAGAATTTAAATAAAAACTTGAAAAGGAAAAAAATACAATAATTTCATATAGTATGACATTGCATGAATATTTCAAGGGTGAGCATCCCAAAAGGAAGAGTCTTGTGGAAGCTATATTGCTTTTCCTTTTTTCTTTTTTAAGTTTTTATTTAAATTCCAGTTAACATATATTGTAATATTAGTTTCAGGTATACAATGTAGGTATTTAACACTTCCATACGTCCCCCCACCCACCTCCCCTCTGGTGTAACCATTAGTTTGTTCTCTATTAGTTAAGTCTGTTTCTTGGTTTATATTTCTCTTCCCCTCCCCCATTTGCTTATTTGTTTTGTTTCTTAAATTCCACATATGAGTAAAATTATATGGTATTTGTCTTTCCCTGACTGACTTATTTCACTTAGCATAATACCCTCTAGCTCCATTCACGTCATTGCAAATGGCAAGATTTAATTCTTTTTTATGGCTGAGTAATATTCCATTTCATATATATATATATATATATATATATATATATATATTCTTTATATATATCTTCTTTATCCATTCATCAGTTGATGGACACTTGGGCTATTTCCATAATCTGGCTATTGTAGATAATCTTGCTACAAAAATCGGGGTGCAGTATGGTGGTTCCTCAAAAAGTTAAAAATAGAACTACCCTATGACCCAGCAATTGTACTACTAGGTATTTACCCAAAGAATACAAAAATCCTCCATATCTTTTAATGTCTTGATAATTCATTTCTTTTTAGTGCTGAATAATATTCCATTGTCTGGATGTACCACAGTTTATTTATCTGTTTACCTACTAAAGAACATCTTGGTTGATTCCAAGTTTGGGCAGCTATGAATAATGCTGCTATAAACATCTGTGTTCAGGATTTTATGTGGACATAAGTTTTCAACTCCTTTGGATAAATACCAAGAAATGCAGTTGCTCTGTTGGATGGTAAGAGTCTATTTAGTTTTGTAAGAAACTGCTGAACTGTCTTCCAAGGTGACAGTACCATTTTGCATTCCCATATATACACACATATATACGCATACATACATGTAATATGTAATATATGCATATTATATATGCAATGTATGATATATGATATATATACATATAT
The DNA here is from genome assembly GCF_002201575.2 of Neomonachus schauinslandi. Taxonomy (NCBI): domain Eukaryota; kingdom Metazoa; phylum Chordata; class Mammalia; order Carnivora; family Phocidae; genus Neomonachus; species Neomonachus schauinslandi. The sequence goes on along the minus strand of NC_058405.1, from coordinate 53,213,438 downwards.
ACACATATATAATATAGACCTATAAATGTCATATATATATATATATATATATGATATGTGTATCTTTTTTGGTAGAAATTGGCTCACGTGAGTATCAGGGACTGGCAAATCCAAAATTTGTAGGACATCAGGACAGCAGACTGGAAACTCAGAGGTTAATATTGTATTCTTAGGTCTGAAGTCTGTAGGGCTGGCTTGGCGTGTTGGAAACTAGGGCAGGTATGTATGTTACAGTGTTGAGACAGAATTCTCTAGAAAACCTCAGTTTGTGCTCTTAAGGCATTCAACTGATTGAGTCAGGCTCACCTATATTATTGAGGGTAATCTTTACTTAAGGTCAGCTGATTGTAGTTGTTATGTCTACAGAACAACTTCACAGCAACATCTAGACTAGTTTTGACCAATCAACTGGGCACCAAATCCTAGCCAAGTTAACACATAAAATTTAACTATCACATCTATTGTTGTTGTGTGGTGTTTGTTTTTTTTATTGTAGCAGAAATAACAGTTAACTTGCACCACCTGTGCAAGATTTCTCTAGAAGTTTGTCTTAGAGTCTCAGCCTAAAACCTGTTTTGACAGCCCTTCTAACAAATTTATACAGACCTAATCCTCTTTCTGCTTAAAATAGAGTGGTTTCTTTTATTTGCAACGGAACCTCATTGCTGTTCTAGCAGAGTCTTGATATGAAAACATGACCAGGAGAGTATGAGGAAGAAACTCTATAGGCTAAATACATTCATGAGCATAGATGAAAAAGTAGCAACTAAAATATTAGCAATTGAATTCAGGAATCCATCAAAAAGCTAATATATGATCAAGTTGGGTTTGTATCAGAAAAGCAAAGTTCAGTGTTAGAAAAATAGTTAATTTATTTTACCACATTAACAGATTTAATATTAAATATTAAAAAGCATTTGATAAAATGCTATTAGGGAACTAGAAGTAGACATGAATTTCCTTAACCCGATAAAGCATATCTAAAATACCAAACATCAGAAAACAACAGCTAATTCAATGTTAAGCACAAAGCCTTTCCTTGAAAAAGAGTAGCAGGACAAGGACACCCACTATGACCATTTAGGTGCAATGTTGCTGTAAAAATTTCAGAAATAGTACTCATAAGGAAAAAGAAATAATAGTTGTAAAGATTGTTAAAGCAGGAACAAAAGTTTTGTGATTTGTGGTTGAAATTATCATAGAAAAATCCATAAAATGTAGAGACAAATATTAGAATTAGTAAGAATTCAACAAGGTTGCTGGATGAAGCTCAATATATAAAAGTCAACTTCTTTTTGAAACACCAGCAACAGACCTTTAAAAATACAATTAACACAATGTGTAGGAATAAGGAAAATAAAGACCATTAAGGAGAAATGACAATTTTATTGAAAACCCCTAAAGAGTGAAATAATTGAAGCTATTATATACCACATTTTAGCATAAGAAGGTTCAATATTATAAGGATGTTAGTTCTCACCAAATTTACCATTTTTAAAAAAAATTCCAATCAAAATCCCAACAAGATTTTTTTATGGAACTTTCCAAGTATATTTTAAAATTTAGAAGAAAGAACAGAGGTAAAAATAGCCCAGATGCTCAGATGCTCAGGAGGAAGCACATGGTAGGGGCTGGGGGGGGGGGTGGGGAAGGAGGGCAGAGGACTTAGAAACATTAAACACTATGGTAATTACATCGGTAGGTATATATTGATAAATAGCTAATTGATGACACATGCAACAGATAGCTCAGAAAAGACGTATATGGAAGTCTGATACATGGCAGAAATGGCAGTGGATATAGAAAAATAGAAAATTGGATTCCCTACATGACAAGATCGACAAATCAACTCTAAATGTAATAAACATTTACATATGATAGGGAAAACTTGCAAAGGAAGTTTCCTTTCTGAGGAAATATAGAATAGGCTTATACCTTTAGTTGAAAATCTTGAGCAAAACATAACAGGAAGAAACTGATTTAGGAATTAGTTGTTTATTAAATATTTGGTAGAACTTGCATATAAAAGTGTCTAGTCTTGGGGTTTCCTTTATGAAAAAAGTTTAAACGAATTCAATTTCTTTAATGGGTATGGACATTTTCAAGTTTTTTATTTTTTTCTTGAGTAAGTTTTGATAATTTAACTGCCTCAGGGAATTTGTTGATTTTTTCCTTAATTTTCAAATTTGTTGACAAAAAACTATAATCTTAAATCTTGTTAGTCTCTTCTGAATCTATAATTGTGACCTACTTTTATTCCCAATAATATGCCTTTTCTATTTTTTCTTGATCAACCTTGCTAAAATTGGTCAAATTTACTACATTAAAAAATTCTTCTGATCCAGGGGGGAAAGATGGCGGAGGAGTAGGGGACCCTATTTCAGCTGGTCCCCGGAATTGAGCTGGATATCTACCAGACTACTCTGAGCACCCACGAAACCAGCCTGAGATGTAAGAAGATCTGGATCTCTACAAACAGAATATCGCAGGCGGTTGGTTTTCAGGTACGAAGCGGAGAGCCGTGATTCTGCGGGCAGATATCGGAGGATAAACGGCAGCAGGAGGGTGCCTGGCCATGGGGATCCTGCACCGCCGGTGAGTGACAGCCTCGCGCGCTGCGGACGGGCACAGACTCGCAGACCAGTAGTGTCGGGAAAGGACTTTAGGGCAGCCCCCGGGGTGGAGGACCAGACCGGCGGGGTTGCGCGCAGGTGAACTACAGCCGCCCGGACAGAAACCTGGAGCGACAGTTGCACGCACGCGAACTGCAGCCTCCAAGACAGAAACCCGGTGCACCGGGGTCCCGCCGGTGAACTGCAACCCCGAGCGGCGGAGTCGCGCACACGCGAACTGCAGTCCCCGGGACAGGACCCCTAGCGCGTGCGCGAACTGGGAGCGGCTGGTGGTTTTAGAAGCATAAAGGGCAGAGACGTGCCCCGACCTGGAGGCAGGACTGGGAGCGCTGCGGAGGGGCGCACAACACAGGACGCTGTAGTTTATAGCAGCACGGACAGAAACGGAGACGGTGTGGCCTGGAGAGCTCACTGAAGAACAGACTGAGGTCTCTCTGCTCTGAGGCAGAGGGTTGGAAACGGTCTCTTCTGCTCTGACTCGCGGAAGAGACGTGGAAAGCCGCCAGGGAAAGGCGCCAGAGAACAAAAGCCCCAAAGACTGATTCCCGCTGAGCCCATCTCCCGCCACAGGGGCGCAGGGCAACTCCGCCCAAACAGGGTTGCCTGAGTAACAGTGCGGCAGGCCCCTCCTGCAGAAGACAGGCTGGGAAAACAAGAGGCCAGCAACCCTAAGGTCCCAAGAAAACAGGTGCATCTTGCTTGGGTTTTGGTCAATAATTTCTACTCTATACATTCCCTCAAACACCCATCAACAGAATGACTGGGAGGAGGAGCCCCCAAAACAGAAAAGACTCAGAGATTATGACTTATGCTGCAGATTTACAAATGGATGCAGATATAACCAAGATGTCAGAGATGGAATTCAGGCTAGCAATTGTGAAGACAATGGCTAGAATGGAGAAATCAATTAATGGCAACATAGAGTCTCTAAGGGCAGAAATAAAAGGGGAATTGGCAGAACTTAAAAATGCTATCAATGAGATCCAATCCAATCTAGATAATCTAACAGCTAGGATAACTGAGACAGAAGAGAGAATAAGCAATCTGGAAGACAGTATAATAGATAAAAAGGGAAAAGAGGAGGCCAGGGAAAAACAACTCAGAATCCATGAAAATAGAATCAGAGAAATAAGTGACACCATGAGGCGTTCCAATGTCAGAATCATTGGAATCCCGGAAGGAGTGGAGAGAGAGAGGGGGCTAGAAGATGTATTTGAGCAAATCGTAGCTGAGAACTTCCCTAATCTGGGGAATGGAACAAACATTCGCGTCCTAGAGGCAGAGAGGACCCCTCCTAAGATCAAGGAAAACAGGCCAACACCCCTGCATGTAATAGTAAAACTTGCAAATCTTAGAACCAAGGAAACGATCTTAAGGGCAGTTAGGGGGAAGAGATTCCTTACGTACAGAGGGAGGAACATCAGAATAATGTCAGACCTATCCACAGAGACCTGGCAAGCCAGAAAGGCCTGGCAAGACATATTCAGGGTACTAAATGAGAAGAACATGCAGCCAAGAATACTTTATCCGGCAAGGCTTTCATTTAGAATGGATGGAGAGATGCAGAGCTTCCACGACCGGCAAAAGTTGAAAGAATATGTGACCACTAAGCTGGCCCTGGAAGGAATATTAAGGGGGGTTCTATAAAAGGAGAAAGACCCCAAGAGTGATCTACAACAGAAATTTACAGGGACAGTCTATAAAAACAACGTCTTCACAGGCAACATGATGACAATTCATTTCCTTTAATAATCACTCTCAACGTGAGTGGCCTAAATGCTCCCATAAAACGGCACAGGGTTGCAAATTGGATAAAAATACAGGACCCATCCATATGCTGTCTACAAGAGACTAATTTTGAACCTAAAGATACATCCAGACTGAAAGTGAAGGGATGAAGATCTATCTTCCATGCCAGTGGACCTCAAAAGAAAGCTGGGATAGCAATTCTTGTATCAGACAAATTAGATTTTAAACTAAAGTCTGTAATCAGAGACACAGAAGGACACTCTATCATTCTTAAAGGGTCTATCCAACAAGAAGATCTAACAATTGTAAATATCTATGCCCCCAACATGGGAGCAGCCATCTACATAAGCCAACTGTTAACCAAGATAAAGAGTCATATTGATAACAATACGTTAATTGTAGGAGACCTCAATGGACAGATCATCTAAGCAGAAAATCAACAAGGAAACAAGAGCTTTGAATGATACATTGGACCAGATGGACCTCATAGATATTTACAGAACATTCCACCCTAAAACAACAGAATACTCATTCTTCTCGAGCGCACATGGAACTTTCTCCAGAATAGACCAATAGACCATATACTGGGTCACAAATCAGGTCTCAACCGATACCAAAAGATTGAGATTATTCCCTGCATATTCTCAGACCACAATGCTCTAAAACTGGAACTCAATCACAAGAAAAAATTTGGCAGAAATTCAAACACTTGGAAGCTAAAGACCACTCTGCTCAAGAATGTTTGGGTCAACCAAGAAATCAAAGAAGAACTTAAACAATTCATGGAAATCAATGAGAATGAAAACACATCGGTCCAAAACCTATGGGATACTGCAAAGGCGGTCCTAAGGGGGAAATACATAGCCATCCAAGCCTCACTCAAAAAAGTAGAAAAATCCCGAATTCACCAACTAACTCTACACCTTAAAGAACTAGAGAAAAAGCAACAAACGACGCCTAAGCCACGCATTAGAAGAGAAATAATTAAAATTAGAGCAGAAATCAATGAATTAGAAACCAGAAACACAGTAGATCAGATCAATGAAACTAGAAGTTGGTTCTTTGAAAGAATTAATAAGATTGATAAACCACTGGCCAGACTTATCCAAAAGAAGAAAGAAAGGACCCAAATTAATAAAATTATGAATGAAAGGGGAGAGATCACGACCAACACCAAGGAAATAGAAACAATTATTAGAAATTATTATCAACAACTATATGCCAATAAACTGAGCAATCTGGATGAAATGGAGGCCTTCCTGGAAACCTATAAGCTGCCAAGACTGAAACAGGAAGAAATTGACAACCTGAATAGGCCAATAACCAGTAACGAGATTGAAGCAGTGATCAAAAACCTCCCAAAAAACAAGAGTCCAGGGCCTGATGGATTCCCTGGGTAATTCTACCAAACATTCAAAGAAGAAATAATACCTATTCTACTGAAGCTGTTTCAAAAAATAGAAACAGAAGGAAAACTTCCAAACTCATTCTGTGAGGCCAGCATTATCTTAATCCCCAAACCAGGCAAAGACCCCATCAAAAAGGAGAATTTCAGACCGATATCCCTGATGAATATGGATTCCAAAATCCTCAACAAAATCCTAGCTAATAGGATCCAACAATTCATTAAAAGGATCACCCACCACGACCAAGTGGGATTTATCCCCTGGATGCAAGGGTGGTTCAACATTCGCAAATCAATCAGTGTGATAGAACACATTAATAAGAGGAGGGAGAAGAACCATATGGTCCTCTCAATTGATGCAGAAAAAGCATTTGACAAAATACAACATCCTTTCCTGATTAAGACTCTCCAGAGTATAGGGATAGAGGGAACATTCCTCAAGCTCATAAAATCCATCTATGAAAAACCCACAGCGAATATCATCCTCAATGGGAAAAAGCTGAGAGCCTTTCCCTTAAGATCAGGAACACGTCAAGGGTGCCCACTCTCACCACTGTTGTTCAGCATAGTACTAGAAGTCCTAGCAACAGCAATCAGACAACAAAAAGAAAAGGTATTCAAATTGGCAAAGAAGAAGTCAAACTCTCTCTTTTCGCAGACGACATGATACTTTATGTGGAAAACCCAAAAGACTCCACGCCCAAATTACTAGAACTCATACAGCAATTCAGTAATGTGGCAGGATACAAAATCAATGCACAGAAATCAGTTGCTTTCTTATACACTAACAACGCAACTGTTGAAAGAGAAATTAAAGAAACGATTCCATTTACAATAGCACCAAAACCCATAAGATACCTCAGAATAAACCTAACCAAAGAGGTAAAGGATCTATACTCTAGGAACTACAAAACACTCATGAAAGAAATTGAAGAAGACACACAAAAAGATGGAAAAATATTCCATGCTCATGGATCGGAAGAATAAACATGTTAAAATGTCTATGCTACCCAGAGCAATCTATACCTTCAATGCCATCCCGATCAAAATTCCAATGACATTTTTCAAAGTGCTGGAACAGACAATCCTAAAATTTGTATGGAATCAGAAAAGACCCCGAATTGCCAACAAAATGTTGAAAAAGAAAAACAAAGCTGGGGGCATCACGTTGCCCGATTTCAAGCTATATTACAAAGCAGTGATCACCAAGACAGCATGGTACTGGCACAAAAACAGACATACAGACCAATGGAACAGAATAGAGAACCCAGGTATGGACCCTCAACTCTATGGTCAAATAATCTTTGACAAAGCAGGAAAAAACATGCAATGGAAAAAAGACAGTCTCTTCAATAAATGGTGCTGGGAAAATTGGACAGCCACATGCAGAAGAATGAAACTCGACCATTCTCTAACACCATTCACAAAGATAAACTCAAAGTGGATGAAAGACCTCAGTGTGAGACAGGAATCCATCAAAATCCTAGAGGAGAACATAGGCAGTAACCTCTTTGACATCGGCCACAGCAACTTCTTTCAAGATACATCTCCAAAAGCTAGTGAAACAAAAGCAAAAATGAACTTTTGGGACTTCATCAAGATAAAAAGCTTCTGCACAGCAAAGGAAACAGTCAACAAAACAAAGAGGCAATCCACAGAATGGGAGAGGATATTTGCAAATGACACTACAGATAAAGGGCTAGTATCTAAGATCTGTAAAGAACTTCTCAAACTCAACACCCAAAAAACAAATAATCAAGGCAAAAAGTGGGCAGAAGAGATGAACAGACACTTCTCTGAAGAAGACATACAAATGGCTAACAGACACATGAAAAAATGTTCATCATCATTAGCCATCAGGGAAATCCAAATCAAAACCACACTGAGATACCACCTTACACCAGTTAGAATGGCAAAAATGGACAGGGAAAGAAACAACAAATGTTGGAGAGGTTGTGGAGAAAGGGGAACCCTCTTACACTGTTGGTGGGAATGCAAGTTGGTACAGCCACTTTGGAAAACACTGTGGAGGTTCCTCAAAAATTTAAAAATAGAGCTACCCTATGACCCAGCAATTGCACTCCTGGGTATTTACCCCAAAGACACAGATGTAGTGAAAAGAAGGGCCATATGCACCCCAATGTTCATAGCAGCAATGTCCGCAATAGCCCAACTGTGGAAAGAGCCGAGATGCCCTTCAACAGATGAATGGATAAAGAAGATGTGGTCCATATATACAATGGAATATTACTCAGCCATCAGAAAGGATGAATACCCAATTTTTACATCAACATGGATGGGACTGGAGGAGATAATGCTAAATGAAGTAAGTCAAGCAGAGAAAGTCAATTATCATATGGTTTCACTTATTTGTGGAACATAAGGAATAGCATGGAGGACATTAGGAGAAGGAAGGGAAAAATGGGGGGGGGGAATTGGAGGGAGAGATGAAGCATGAGAGACTATGGACTCTGAGAAACAAGCAGGGTTTTAGAGGGGAGGGGGGAGGGGGGATGGGTTAGCCCGGTGATGGGTATTAAGGAGGGCACGTACTGCATGGGGCACTGGGTGTTATACGAAAACAGTGGATCATGGATCACCACATCAAAAACTAATGATGTATTGTATGGTGACTAACATAACATAATAAAATTTTAAAAAAAATTCTTTTGTTCAGTTGATCCTCTTTATTCATATCTTTATTTCCTATTTTATTCATATTTCATTTTATCTTTACTATTTAATTTTCCTTTTTCCTTTGTTTTTAGTAGATTGATTTTTTAAAAAAATTCTTAGGCTAGACTCTTATTTATATTCACCCTTTTTCTCTAATAAAAACATTTATGGCGGGGTGCCTGGATGGCTCAGTCGGTTAAGCGTCTGCCTTCGGCTCAGGTCGTGACCACAGGGTCTTGGGTCTGCCCAGTGTCCTCCCTGCTCAGTGGGGAGCCTCCTTCTCCCTCTTCCTCTGCCACTCCCCCTGCTTGTGCTCTCTCTCTCTCTCAAATAAATAAAATCTTTTAAAAAAACATTTATGGCTGTAAGTGTTCAATTACTTTTTTTTCCACTTTGTTCTTGTTTTGTTTAATTCCAGTATAGTTAACATACAGTGTTTTATTAGTTTCAGGTGTACAATATAGTGATTCAACAATTCTGTACATACTCAGTGCTCATCATGACAAGTGTACTCTTTAATCCCCATCATCTATTTCACCCATCCCCCCATGAACCTCTTGTCTGGCAACCATCAGTTTGTTCTCTATCGTTAAGAGTCTGTTTTTTTGGTTTGTCTTTTTCTTTGTTTGCTCGTTTTGTTTCTTAAAGTCCATATATGAGTGAAATCATATAGTATTTGTCTGACTGAATTGTTTCACTTAGTATTATACTGTCTAGCTCTGACTGAATTATTTCACTTAGTATTATACTGTTTAGCTCCATCCATTTGTTGCAAGATTTCATTCTTTTTTATGGCTATGTAATATTTCATTGTGTGTGTGTGTGTGTGTGTGTATATATATATACACTAATTTGAAATCTTTATACATTCATCTGTCTGGACACTTGGGCTGTTCCATAATTTAGCTATTGTAAATAATGCTGCTATAAATATAGGGGCATGTATCTTTTCAAATTAGTGTTTTTGTATTCTTTGGGTGAATACCCATTAGCAGAATTACTGGATCATATGGTAATTCTATTTTTAATTTTTTTCTATTTTTAATTTTCTGAGGAACCTCCATGCTGTTTTCACAGTGGCTGCACCAACTTACATTCCCATCAAAAGCACATGAGGATTCCTTTTTATCCACATCCTCACTAACACTTGTTTCTTGTATTATTTTAGCCATTCTGACAGGTGTGAGGTGATAGCTCATTGTGGTTTTGATTTGCATTTCCCTGATGATGAGTGATGTTGAGCATCTTTTCATGTGTGTATTGGCCATCTGGATGTCTTCTTTAGAGACATGTCTGTTCATATCGTCTGCCTACTTTATATGGGAGTATTTGGTTTTTGTGTGTTGAACTGTATAAGCTCCTTATATATTTTTGATAGTAACTTCATCGAATATGTCATTTACAAATATCTTCTCCCATTCAGTAGACTGTCTTTCTGTTTTGTTGGTGGTTTCCTTTGTTCTGCAGAAGCTTTTTTTTTTTAATTTTGGTGTGGTCCCAATAGTTTATTTTTGGTTTTGTCTCCCTTGCCTCAGGAGACATATCTAGAAAAATGTTCCTATGGCCGATGTCAAAGAAATTAATACCTATGCTCTCTTCTAGGATTTTTTTGGTTTCAGGTCTCACATTTAGGTCTTTAATTCACTTTGAGTTTATTTTTGTGGATGGTGTAAGTTGGGTGTCCAGTTTCATTCTTTTGCATGTAGCTGTCCAGTTTTCCCAGCATCATTTGTTGAAGAGACTGTCTTTTTCCCATTGCATATTCTTGCCTCCTTTGTTGAAGATTAATTGATTATATAATTGTGGGTTTATTTCTGGGCTCTCTATTCTGCTCTGTTGATCTACATGTCTGTTTTTGTGCCAGTACCATACTGTTTTGATCACTATAGCTTTGTAGTCTATCTTGAAATCTGGGATTGCAATACTTTCAGTTTTGTTCTTCTTTTTCAAGATTACTAGGACTATTCGAGGTCTTCTATGGTTCCATACAAATTTTAGGATTATTTGTTTTAACTTCAATTACCTTTTTAACTGCATTCCTCAAATTTTGCTATATAGTGTTTTATTTTTATTTTTTCAGATTATTTGTATGATTTCTCCATCAAGCCATGAATTATTTACAAGTGTGTTTTTAACTTTCTAAATACATGGGCTTTCTAATTTTAATATTATTGAGATCAGAGAATGCAGATTTTTTTATTATAGGATTCTTTGAAATTTATTGAGACTTTCCTTATGTGGTCACTTTTTATAGATAGCCCATGTATACTTGAATAGAATGTTTATTCTCTATATTCCATAAATGTACATTAATACATGGATTATTAATTGTGTTCTTCAAATATTCCATGTACTTTCTGACTCTTTGCTTACTTGATCTTTAAATTAACTGAGAGAGGTGTGTTAAAACCTTTCACTATAGTGATGATTGATTTGTCCATTTCTTCTTTTCATTCTATAATTGTTATTGTCTGTATTTGAAGGTATATTTTATTGTATGCATACAGGTTTAGTATTTTTACATCTTTCTGGAGAACTAACTTTTTATTAATATGTAGAAGCCCTCTCCACTAATAATTTTTTTCCCTTAAAGATTATTTTTTGTCTGGTATTATTGTAACCATACCAGATTTCTTTTCGTTAATCCATGCTTAACATGTAATTTTTCTGTATTTTTAATTTTTCTGTGGTTTATTTTTAGATGTTCCTTTTGTAAATTTCACTTTAGATGTGACTTTTAAAAAATATTTAGTTTGACATTCTTTGTCTTTTAGTTGGGCAGTTGCGTCCACTTACATTTATTTGGATCCATTTCTTCCCTTGCCTTTTGTGATTTTTGTTGGCCTGACCTCTTTTGTGTAGTAAGAACTTTGAGCTTTTCCCCTTCAGGTAATTGGAAATGATCAAGGTGTTTATTGAATACAGTTTAATACATGTACACAGATACATGCCCCATAGGAAGTAGGTTATTTTTACCTTCATTTTACATCTGAGGAAACTGAGCCAGACGGGTTAATTGTCAGGCTTTAGGTCACAGAACTAGTATGTGACTAAATTTGAACCAAGATCTAGAATTGGGCCCCAAGTCCATCATCCTTTCATGCTTCCATCTTGTCTCCAGAATAGAGAGGTTCTGTCATCTACAGTGGGACTACAGATGGCAGGAAAGATCAAAGGAGGAACAGGACTTCCAGGAGAAGCTGGTAAGGTATGTTGAGCTCAGAACTTTTATTGTCCTTAAAAAGAGGTTGAATAGAGTTTTGAAAGTGAATGACATTTTGCTTTGTTGTTGTTTCTTTGATGAAATTTATTCATTGGAAAGTGATGATGTTTGCTACAATAAAAGTGGTATTTAAACACAGGGTCTTTTTTTTTTATTAGTCATGGTATTTCACCCATAATAAAATAAAAGTTTTATAAAACCATAATTTGGAACAGAAATAAATGGTGACTTTTGTCAGTTTTCTTGGTAACTGAAGAGAACTATTATTATTGTTGAACAAGTCTGACAATGAGAAGACCTAACCCCAAGTCCATTTTAATGATTCGAGAAGATCAAAGCATGGTATTTCTCTGTTAAATTATTCTGTTTTATTGTTAAATAATCACTTGGCAGAAATTTCTTGAGCATTTTCTTAGGGTCCTGAAGCTAGTTTTAGTAATAAGTTTAGGATTTGAGAGGAAGCAATAGTCTGGTTAAATAAAACTTTGATCATTAATTGTCTAAAATTATAGAGATCGTGTGATTAAGGTGTAGGGAGGGGACTGGAACTCTTTTGGGGGATTAACGAATCTGTAAATGCAAACAGCCTGATTTTCTTTATGGATTCAATGAAACTTCAAGATAATTCTTTTTTCATGTTAGGTCACAGCAGCAGCTTTCTAGACCCAGTGCCAGATCCCCTTGTCCAAATTGCAACCCCTTAATAGTGATGCGGAGTTCTTTTTTTTTTTTTTTTTTTAAGATTTTATTTATTTATTTGACAGAGAGCAACACAGCGAGAGAGGGAACACAAGCAGGGGGAGTGGGAGAGGGAGAGGCAGGCTTCCCGCGGAGCAGGGAGCCCGATGTGGGGCTTGATCCCAGGACCCTGGGATCATGACCTGAGCCCAAGGCAGACGCTCAGCAACTGAGCCACCCAGGCGCCCCGTGAGGTGGAGTTCTGATAAGAGCTCTAAGTAGCTTGAACATGTTGAGGGAATCACATTGAAGCTGGCTTCAGAATCCTAGTTTTGTGGGACTAGGTCACTAATATTTTTGATAGAGTAAGCTGCAAAATCCATTTTCAAATGAAATATACTTATTCTAAAAGAAAAGGCCTTTTAAATGAGCAAAATGCAGTTCTAGGTCTTAAATTTGTTTGGGCATTTAACAAAGGCAGAATTTCACTTGGATTCACTGATAATCTAAGTCACCAAAACAGGATGCTGATTGTTGATGTGCCTTTTCTTCTGTTGTAGGATCATCTCTACTTTGTATTAGTATAGGAAGTGTGGGTGGTCTACAAGATATACCAACAGTTAAAAGATATTATAGTAAGCTTTTAACTAGTCTCCTCACATCTATTCTTGTTCTGTATAATTTATGCACATATTGCTATTGAAGTAATTTTTTAAAGACTTTTGAAACTTATGGATGAAAGTACAACTTCAATAGCTTGGGTGAAAAGCTATTCCCAGTCCAATCACAACCTGCCATTCTGATCTCACCTCCAGTCCTTTATCACTACATCTAGACACACATGCACACGCACACAACACACACAAACACACACACAGTTTTGACCACAACAAGGTATTTGCTCTTCTTTGCATATGCTGTTCACACTGCCTGAAATACTCTTGACTCTCTACCACTATAATCTCAGTACCCAGATTAAATATCACTTCCTCTTTGAAGCCATACTGAACCTGCCTTTCATAGTTGCTCCCTTCCCTGTGCTCCTAAAGCACACTATAAATTCATCATTTTATGGAATTTACCAATCATAGTCTAGTAACCCATAAACTACAATACATTGCAATACAGGGAAAACCCACAAAGAATCACTGTATGGGGATTAACTTTGCTCTCCCAGTTTACTCCCATTGCTCTTGTAACTCCTCACCTTGCTCCTTACTAGCTTGGGGGTGGAAAAAGAATAGACTTGTTGGCAGTGCATCTTAGACTTAAGTATGTAATGGGGAATGTAAGAGGGGCTAGTACTAAGAAATGACAGCAAGGAGACCAGGGGGATTTCTGTGACCCCAGGGTGGTCTGTCTGGGCCTGCCATGCTCAAGTGACCATCCATATCTGGGGGATGTACAGAAAATAGGCATAAGCAAATCAAAGGTTACCAGGAGAAAGAATACGTTCTGCTTACATCCAAGGAAAACTAGGATTGATTGAGCATGTGAAAAAAATAACCTTCTCCAAGTGCTGATATTTCTGTGAAACTCACATTGGTCCTACATCCTATTTTAATATAATGGTTAGAAATATAAATACATGTTTATGCTGAGGTATTATAAAAATAGTTCAGTTTTTGCTTATAATATGGAAAAGTGTGATAATCTGCTAACCACATCTTTAGAAAGATGGGCTATTCAAGGCTATAGACTAGTCTGGTAATACTAGTTAACAGTTGCCATTTACTCAGTGCCTTTTAAATCCCAAGCACTGTGAGGGATGCCTCACAACCATATTTTACTTTCACATATTTTATTTTATTTAATCCACACAAAATACTTGTAGGCTTAGGTGCAGTTATCTCCATTTTGTAGAATAGACAACTGATGCCCCAGGAGGTCGAAGAACTTGATCAGTGTCACCCACTTTGTGAGTAGAGTCTGAATTAGAATTGCAGTCTTTTTGCCTCCAAAGCACATACTCTTTCTGTCATACGAGGCTGCCTCACAAAGTAGCTTTTTTAAAAAAAAGATTTTATTTATTTATTTGAGAGAGAGAATGAGATAGAGAGAGAGAGCATGAGGGGGGGAGGGTCAGAGGGAGAAGCAGACTCCCTGCTGAGCAGGGAGCCCGACGCGGGACTGGATCCCGGGACTCCAGGATCATGACCTGAGCCGAAGGCAGTCGCTTAACCAACTGAGCCACCCAGGTGCCCACAAAGTAGCTTTTGAGGAATAACATCTATGAAGAAATAAAGAGCTTCTCAAAAACTGGACCTGCAAACTAACACCTATAACTCAGTAGCAAGCAATTCCACCAGTTAAGAGAAATATATGTAAGAAATCAATTTGACATTCAAAAAAACATGCCTAGCACACCCAGTGGCTACAAAAATACTCAAAATAAACGATTAGATGTAGTTATCTCTTGAGGGTTTTCCATCACTGTCCAGCCCAACGTGAGACCTTCTGACGAGATCTCCATGAACACCATGTAAAAGTCATGACCTACAACCCTGTATGTCCATCGCCCTGTCCCACACTCATTCTTCCCTCTGTTTCTCTTGACTGTCCTCCTCACTGTATTCTCTGCCTTACACAGGGTTCTAGTTCCTCTAAGGCACAGCCTTAGTGATTCTTTTGACCAAGTTTTGGGCTCTGTTTGGCAGTGTAGACCCAGATGGCCTTGACAGATACCTCTAGGATGGTGTTTATCTGGGAGTGGTTTGAAGACGACTTCTATACAGATTGTATTGGGAGGAGGCTTGTAGAATATCTGAGTTGACTGAATCAGGACCTCTGGGGAGTGGGTCCTGCAGTCTGCACTTTAATAGGGCTTTCTCGTTCATTCTTTTGTGACCAATACTTTACAAGTACTGCCCTACATTTCGTGTGACCACTAGGCATCCCTACCCTTTCTGTCATCCTCTGTAGTGACTCTCTCACATGTGAGAGCTCACTGGTCTGACCTGAATATACGATTACTTTGTTCCATTTGTGTGTTTAACTGGGGGCTGCTTATATTGCTTGGGCCTTTTAGGAAATCATATACTGAGAGTGACTGCCTGCCCTTTGCAATCACACATGTAATGTTCTCTTTGCTTCACATATAACCTAAGTTTCCCCAAAGCCTCATCTGTTTATGAGTACAAATAAAGCCGCTTAATGTTTATAACCCAAGTTTCACTGACTCATGCCTGGACCTACATAATATGAAACCTCAGTTGCCTGCAAAAGTCTCCCCCCGTGTTTCCGAGGGCTGCCTCGCAGGTGCTGTCAGCCCTGCTGCTCTGTACTGTGCTGCTGGTTGATGTGTGTTGCTTTTGGAATCATTTAGGCTATGCCTCTCCATGACTCCAAGACTGGTGCCCCCCCCCGCAGATGCTGATCCGCATGACTAGGACTGGGTGCTCTCTCTCTGTGCTCTCATAGCCGCATATCCTCAGGGAGTTGAGTGGTGCCTTGTTCCCAGGCATCCTAATGGGGATGGAGCCACTCTGTGCCAGACATACAAGCGGAGAGGGTGCTGTTTGCTCTGACTCTGTGTTGTATTTTTTTCCATCTAAGCAACACTGTTACTTCCTTGGGCCCCCAAAGTCCCTTGCGGAACTATTTCATTTAATTTGTTCATGCAGCCCTCCTCTCTCCCACATCCCAAACACTAGCCTATATTTCCAACCACTTCTCCTGGGTGCCCACAAATAAACCATATACCCCCCACAAAACCTCTGTGAAAAATCTGCTCCTTAGAGACACTTCCACCTATTCATCACACATGCTCAGCCACAAGTCTGAATCTCCGAAGCTCCTTTAAACTGAGGTTGATACTCTTCTTCTCCCGACCCATGGTGCACATGCGGTAAGTTTCTGATTCCAGAGAACCCAGTTTGAGAGCTACTAATAAGACTCTCTTGGTAAGAGACTTAAACTTTAGAGTATGAGATAGGCTGTCAGAGTGAGAGAGCCCAGAGAGTACTGATATGGAAAATTTATTTCTTTTTCCTTTAAAAGAGAACATCTGATATATAACTGTAGAATATGAAAGCAAGGGGAGAAGCAGAGACCTGAACCACATGCAGGATTCAGCATTCTGAATGGAACACATTCTTCCCTACCTTCCTCCTCCTTTACCATATAGTGCCAGCTGTCATCAGAAGCTGTTTGCGAACCAATTACCGTTCCTTTATCAGAAAGGAGGATAAAATCTTAACAAAGGAACAGATGATTGGGTGCCATTGGTCTTCTGACTCTGGAACTGCTTTAAAAAGGAAGTTGCATCTTTTTAGAATTATTATTATCAATCAGCCTTTATTGCTTCAGCCTTCTTTATTGCATTCTAACACACAAAGTAATGAAAACATATAATAAAGAGAATAAAACACGTAATGCATCACTGTGCAGATATTGCAATCATAGCAAATCCAATGTAAATGCCCTACAGGGAATATTTGAGCCTTCCAATACATTGCCAACAGTTTGCATGATACTACATCGCATTATTTATCTACTAAACCTGTCATGCTCTGCTAAATATCATGCCAGCATCAACCCCAAATAGTACTACTCCTTCCCATCCTCCAAACGGAAAGCATATTTCTTTGCTGTCACTGGTTTTAATGTTTGCAAAGAGTAGCTCCAGCTCCTGAATAATTAATGCATAACGATTACTAAGCCACGGGTAGTTTACTATTCTAGCCCCTCTGGTCTTTGCAATGTTGCTTGCTTTAATATGCACTTCGAATTGGAACCAAGAGGTAGTAAAAGTCATTAAGATGGCATGAAGCTAAGTCAATAATAATTTTCAGAGTTTGGATGCATTCCTGGGTTTTTCATTCTTGGCTCTCAAGCCCCATCTGCTGCTCATGTTCTGACTTGGTCTTCCTTTTGCAAATGCGTCTCCGATGACAGGGTTTCTTCCACTCTGTTTATACTTACTTAAAAGAGCTACTCTCAAGAGTTCAGGTCAAGGACACACTTGCTCTGTGGTATTTTCAACTCTAGAAGAACATTGAACATGACTAAATACATTGGGAATACGTGTGTCAAATATGCGCATGTCAAGAAACCCCATGATCTCAAATGGTATGGGCACCTAGTAAATACAAAATAATAATACTTGCAAGGGTGATTCACCTTTTGGAAGGGTCTTAAAAGCTAGATAGGAGGACTTCAAAAAGAAGGAGTAGCACCTTGCTCATGGTGAGAGTGGCAGAGTACTAATGTGAAGACTAACTCTTCTATGTGCTGCTTGTGGTTTCTGCTCAATGACATTCCTACAGACCAACTCAGGTTTTGGTAATTTCGGGTTGTGTAAGCTGTTCCATCTCAAAGGGCAGACATGGATCATTTTAGTGGACTTGCCTCTGAGCTGGAATGATCCAGTGCTTCACAAATATCTAATGAGAAGACTCGACTATGGCAGGGAAAATTCCCCTTGGGTAGGCATTAGAAAGAGACCTGGTTGCTTCTAGAAGGCCAGTGACTCAAAGTTTGTTCTTCCTGATGCTTGGTCTGGGGCTAAACATATAATATACTATAGAAATTTGGCCAAAATATTTGTGGGCTGGCGGTGAAGAGAAGAATATGTTTTCAACACCATGCCACATTAAGCAAATGGAGGGCCACTTATAGCTTGGTGGCTCAGTGTTTTCCTTTTGTAGACTATTATGCCATTTCCCTTTCTTTTGGAGTGCCTCAAATGTCCTCATCAAATGACAGTTTTTTGACATTTTAGAAATAAATGTATACATGACTTGAGACTGGTTCTATAGGTTGAAAAAATATCAGAATTTGCTTATGGTAGGCTATATCGTTAATTTTTTGTCGTGGTTTAGAAAATGTCTTTGACTAAATGGACGCCGGTGACCTATGTGTTAGCTTAAGTCTAAAGGGTCAAACTTGCTATTTCCTCCTCACCCAGCCAACCAAGCCTTGTGTACTGTAATTGGTGCTTTGCCCTTTCCAGCTCTTAAGTTGTTGCTAGGTCTAGCACTAGGTTAAATGGATGGGACCCTTATCATTGGTAGAGTAAATAGAAGTGAGGCTAAATGTGTGCATTGCTTTGTGACGACAACTGGTTTGCTAATGAATCATTTGTTAGAGAAGAATGAGGTGGAAGAGAGAGATCTGCAGGATGACCAAAGAAACTCCCACAGTATGATGTATGATTAAATAACAGATTATCAAAATCTCTGAATACTTTGGAGAAATAGAGGATACGGAGTACAAATCAACATCACTTTCCATGACAGATTCCCAGTAGAAGAACCCTATTGAGTCAGGCTCTTCCACAGCTGATGATGTGCAATGGGACCATTGGATGCATTCTTGGTCTAGTTGGTTCGTTGCTGACTGCCATAGTGAAAGGGGGAGGTGGTGAGAGGAGTCAGAGAACCTCATGGAGTCCACAAAATGCTCTGATGCAGTCCCAGGGACTCTCCTTACCCCATCGCCCTATCCCTCTGGATGTCAGAGCCCATCTTCCTTCCCATGTGCTTGTGGTTACTTGTGTGAGTGACCCAAGCCATTGAAGGTGGGGGGAAGTGACTGTCCATATCAGGTGAGTTGAATGGAACTGCCCAAAGGTCACGTGAGCTTCACTCCTGCTTGTCAGTTGCTGGGTCACACCCAGACTGCCTTGGTCTGAGCACAGGCTCTGCCACCATGAAGCTCCTAGGTGTTAAATCTGAGTAGCTTCTCAGTGGTCTGCTATTCCTGTTCATGAGATCTCTCCTCTCTCCATCTTGCTGGCCATGAAATCATTTCCTGGACTGAGTGATATGGGGGCACCAAAGATCCTATTTTTCCAAATTTATACCATCTTGCACCTGCACTTCAGCTTGTCAAACACGAGTAAAATATTTGACTCCATTGTTCTCTCCTGCTTTTGTGAGTAATTCATAATGTCTCAGTTGAGTTGGGGGAGACACCTTGTAGAACATATGAAGAAATTCCAAGGAGGGAGAAAGTGGATGTGGGAAGGAGATTGAACATGATTAAAACTTAGAAAAATATTTTCCTGCCATTATTTATTTTTAGAAATGCAAATAATTTCTTAAAGTGTATGGGACTTTGGGTAAGTAATTTAACCTCTCTGTGGCTCCATTTTTTCATTTTTAACAGGTATAAAAATTGCACATAATTCCTAAAGTTGAGAGAATTGAAGGATGTAATGCATATGAAGTACTTCATCTAGTACTGGGCATGCCACATAAAGATATGTTCAATGTGAAAGAGTAAGCCACTTATACCACTCTAGAAGGCTGAAAAGCTAATATAGCTTCCAAAAGCTCCTCGCCATAGCCAGGGATTGGGTCATGTTCTCAGCATCGCGGCCATGTGAAACAGGGAAACAGATTTGGGATTTAAAGTCAGAGGACCTGGATTCGAATTCCGGATGAACCTCTTATCACTATTTGACTTTAGGCCTATTACTCAGTGTAGTGGTTTCCTGTGCTGAACAAATTACCACACACTCTGTGACTTAAAATAACAGAAATTTATTCTATAGTTCCGGAAGCTAGAAGTCCAAAATTTGTTCCACTGGCCCCAAATCAAGGTGTCAACCGGCTGCACTCCTCTGAAGGCTCTAGGGGACAATCCATTCCTTATCTCTTCCAGCTTCTGGTGGCTGCTAGTACTTCTTGGTTTGTGGTTGCATCACACCAATTTCCACCTCTGTGGTCATGTTGCTTCCTCGTATGTGTGTGTATGTGTGTGTGTGTGTGTGTGTGTGTGTGAAATCTCCCTCCAGGGACCTCCCTATAAAGGATCCTTATTGATTACATTTAGGGCTCACTGGATAATCCAGGATCATCTTTCCATCTCAAAATCCTTAGTTTAATCCCATCTGCAAAGATCCTTTCTCCTTATAAGGTAGCATTTATAGGTTCCAGCGATTAAGACCTGATATTCTTGAGAGGTCATTATTCTGCCTGTTACCCCTGACTTCTCTTAGCCTTAGTTTTTTTCACCTGTAAAATGGGAATAATAGCACCAACCTCACAGGTTATTGTGCAGATTAATCCAATAACATGGGAGAATGCCTTATTAATGCTAATATGTTATACAGTAGCTGGTGACAGATCTTCAAACATCCATTTGGACTCTCACAGCTGCAATATGCATCGTGCGGTCCTGTGGCAAGATGGAGCATGCAGCCTGTGTTTTATGAAATGCTGTTAGGATCATCTGAAATTGAAAATCATAGGAAGTTGTCAGTTTTTGTTCAGTTCAAACATTACAGGCCTGCTCTTTGCTGGACACTCTTCTGAAGACAAGAATTACGAGGAAGAGAAGCTGTGATCTTGAAGAATTCTATTCCTAATCTATTCCATTTGGGGTGCACAGACACACAAGTTTGGGGACACAGTGGTGGGTGGCATGACAGCATGGCGTGAGAGTGCTGTGGTTCGAAGGGCAGTGGAGGAGGCAGGCTGCTCATCTTCATGGGAGGGGGCCCTGGGGGTAGATCCCCGCCATCTGCAGGTCCGACCCGCCTCCGTAGCTTTGTTGTTGCAAGTTGAGCAGATTGTTCCTGTGCCCTTTGGCTCCCGAATCTGGGGGTGGAATAAGTGACAACATTGTAGAATGAGATGAAAACACAGACTTTGCTGCTTGACTCTTCTCCAAAGCTTGAAGGTCACGGAGAGCTCTATCAAGGGGATGCTATCAATTTAGCACAAAGAGCCCAGGAAGGCTCTTAGTTCTTTTCTCCCACTTCCCAATTTAAACATGCCTGAATCTTCAATAATCAAACCAAATAAATTATGAAATACCCAGTGACAGCTGGTGGGTTTGATGGAACTGGCCCTGGAAATAGATTTGTAATTCTCTCGTGTTGATGGGAAAGAAGATGTTGATCAGCATGTTCCTGATTCATTATCATGCTAGCAGGGTCTGCTGCCTTGCGATTTCCTATCAGATCTCTTGTTGAGCCTGCAATGGGAGGGAGATGTGGGAATGTGTCATTCATACCTATTGGGAATAAATGTTGCTTTCTCTTCCAAAGGTATTGTTCCAGCACTCTAAGTAATTATTATATGAGAACTAACAATTGTAGTTCCAGTTTCAGAGGACTGATAATTTATGGGGATCCTATTTGGAGAGACAGGGCATATTTATCAAAAGATAACAATTCCTAGTAGCATATTCCAAAGTAGCAAATGAGTGGCTCAGATGAGGAATTCTAAAGACATTTGGAAGAGAGTGGTGTTTGGGGAAGATTCCACTGAAGAGGTGGGCCCAGAGCTGAGCTTTAGAGTGTTGGCAGGAGGCAGTTAGGAAAGGCTTTTGGGGACACAGGAAGAGGGGGACTAGAAAGGGACACAGGCAGGGATGTGCTGATGTGCTTTGGGGACAGAATTTATATCCATGTTGATGAAGTAGTGTGATTAGAGCCATATGATTGTATAATAAGCTTGAATAGAGAATTGAAGTCCAGATTCATTCATTCATTCATTCATTCATCAGCTACTTACTTTTTTTTTCTTTTTTTTAAATTTAAATTCAATTAGCCTTTGTAGAGTACATCATTAATTTTTGGTATAATGTTCAATGATTCCTTATTTGCAAATAACACCCAGTGCTCATCACATCACGTGCCCTTCTTAATGCCCATCACCCAGTTATCCCATCCCCCCACCCACCTCCCTTTTTGCAACCCTCAAAAACTGATGATGTACTATATGTTGGCTAATTGAACATAATTTAAAAAATAGGGTAGCTTTCATTAGCTACTTATTAAAAGCATACCATGTGCTGGGCTTGACCCTGAGGTATAGACACTTAATATTTTATCATGTTGGCAATGAGAAACCAAGGAGGCTTTTGAGTGTTGGAGTAAAGTAAAATCATGTAAAATCATGAAGTAAACTGAAAATCATGATTTGGGAAGGTTCATTTAGCTGCCTTGCATACAAACAGTGGATTAGATTGGGGAGATACTGAGAGTAGAGAGATGAGCTAGGGAAGAATTGCAGCCGAGGGACTGGATAAGAATGGTAGCAGAAGGAATGGATGCAGGAGATATTATTGGAGGAGAAGTGGCTATTCTTTTTCCCTAATACTTAGTAGGATGTGTTGTTTGCTTACATGTCTGTTTCCCCACCAGACTGTGAGCGCCTCAAAGACAAAGATGACCCCCTGATTTACTGTGTCTTCACAGCCCAGGCTCTGTGCCCGGCACACTGTAAGTCTTCCACAAGGGTCTGTTGACCTTCTGATTATTCAAAATGGATTGGATGTGAGAGATGAGGAGAAAGAAGAGTCCAAGGAGGCTCAAGTTCTCAAGCCCGAGAACAGGGGAAAGTTCCTTGTTATCAACAGGAAAAGATGGTTACAGCAACCCTGCTACTTAGACATGTTCTGCTGCTCTTATTGGTCAGGCATTTGTGACACGGAGGTGATAGTGAGACACTAGAACAGACTTAAGTTTCTAGGTTATATTTGAGAAGAGAAACAGGGGCGCCTGGGTGGCTCAGTCATTAAGCGTCTGCCTTCAGCTCAGGTCATGATCTCAGGGTCCTGGGATGGAGCCCCACATCAGGCTCCCTGCTCCGCGGGGAGCCTGCTTCTCCCTCTACCTGCCACCCCACCCCTGCTTGTGCTCTCTCTCTCTCTCTCTGATAAATAAATAAATAAAATCTTTAAAAAAAATAAGAGAAACAAAGGGGCAGGGTTCTAAGAGATTATTTCAAAATCTTGGCTAGGAAGGGGACAGGGAGTAAGTATAGTCTGTAAAAGCATAGTCTTTACTCTCACATCTGATTTTATACTTGGGAACAATACAGGTTACAGAAAGGGACTTAAAAATCTCCTTATCAACAGGCAAGTGAATTTCAAAAGATTAATATACTTTGATAAAAAGTCTAGCCAGATACTTTTCCTAACACTTTTAAAATCATACCTCATAGATCTGGACCATCCTCTTAGAAGATGGCTTGGCAGGCAGGGATAAGAGGAAACTTTTACCCCAGTTTTAAGTTTTTACATACAAAAAAATTGAATAACTTGGTGCCTATTGTGAATAATTCAGTCAGGTAATTCAAACAATGAACTCATATGGAGCAGAAAAGTTCAAATCTCCTTCACAGCCTCCCATATAATTTGGGGCACCTGGGTGGCTCAGTGTGTTAAGCGACCAACTTTTTTTAAAATATTTTTTTAAGTTTCATTTTATTTGTTTGAGAGAGAGAGAGAGCACAGGAGGGAGTAGGGTCAGAGGGAGAGGCAGACTCCCCGCTGAGCGGGGAGCTGGACGTCAGACTCGATCCAGGGACTCCGGAATCATGACCCAAGCCGAAGGCAGTCACTTAACCAACTGAGCCATCCAGGTGCCCCTAGCGACCAACTCTTGATTTCAGCTCAGGTCATGATCTCAGGGTCTGAGATCAAGCCCTGGTGTTGGCTCAGTGTTGGTTCTGTGCTGGGTGTGGAGCCTGGTTGGGATTCTCTCTCTTCCTCTCCCTCTGTTTCCCCCTTCTCCCGCATGCATTTGCATGTGCACACTCTCCCTCTCTCTCAAAAAAATTAATTTTCATTATAGCCAGCTATGGATAAAAGTCTGGTTTGGTTTTTCTCACATATTTTAACTTGTACACACACACACACACACACAGGGATTTTTTTTTCTTTTTTTTTACACATAAGTGAGGTCATACTATACATATTTGTTTTGGGATGTCTTTTTTCTTTAACATCTAGGATCTTCGATGTCCATTCATGTAAATCAGCCTTGTGCTTTTAATAGTTGTATAGCATTCCACTGTATTAATAGCAGTTAATATTATTTAAGCATTTGTTGTGAGTCAGCATCTATGCTAAGCATTTAATATTATAATCTCATTTATACTTATGCTAATCCTTAGGGGTGGGTATTTTTATTATCTTCATTTTGGAGATGAGAAAAATATGAGATTGGGTAGATTTCCCAAGACTGCAAAGCCCGCAAGTATCAGAGACAGAATTTTATTCCAGGCAATCTGATTTTAAAGTTTTTATTCTATATTGCCCTTTTATGGATCTACCATAATTTATTTAAATAATCACCATTAATGGACTCTTATGATGTTTTCATTTTTTCAATTTGTTCATTCATTCAGTGAGCAAGTATTTTTTGAGTGCCCACTACCTACCACACATTAGTTAAGACACTATGGATTCAACAGTGAAAAGCTAAACAAAAATTCCTCCCCTCATGGAATCTACTGGAGAAAATAGACAAAACAAATATGTAAATATATATAATATGATAAAGAAAGAAAAAATATAGCAGTGAGGAGAGATATGAACTGTTGTGGGTAGAGAGCTAGAATTTTAGATAGAGTGTTCAGGTTAGGCCTTTTGAGAAGATGACATTTGAGCAAAGACCTGAAGGAAGCAGGAGCACCAGTCTTGTCAGTGTCTGGGGGAAGAACATTCAAGGCAGAGGGAACAGCATGAATGAAAGCTTTGAGAAACAACAGGGAAGCCAATGTGTCCAGAGTGTAATGAACAAGGGGAATGGTGGTAGAAGACAATGTTAAAGAGGCATAGGTGCCAGATTGTGTCGTTCTTCCAGGTCTTCTGGTACAGATTTTGGCTTTAACTCTGGGTGAGTTGGAAAGCTATTAAAATTTTGAGCAGAGAAGGGGAAGAATTTCACATTTTAACAGCATCAAACTACTGAGTGTAGACTGAGGGAGATAAAGGCAGACACAAGAGCTCTTGCCACCATGGCTTGGACAGTGGTCGAATTCTGGGAACTTTTTCAAAGTAGAACCTATGAGATCGGATGTAGCATGTGAGCATAGAAGAATTAAGGGTGACTCTATTGTTCTTTACTTAAGCAATGAGATATATTAAATGTGAAAAATCTGTTATAGGTCCACAGGGAGATAGCAAGTAGAGAGTTGCCTATAGAGTTCTGGAATTCATAGAAGTCCAGACTGGATTATAAATTTAGGAGTTGTCAACATAAAAATGATGTTTAAAGCTAGGTGCCCAAGTAAAATCACCTAGGGAGTAAGCGAAGAGGGTCAAGAATGAAATCCTGGATCATGTGAATCTAACAAAAAGGCTGCAATCAACATTCTTATACATGTTGTTTGCATATATATGAAGTTATTTCATTCAAGATGTTTCTGTAGAAGGATCAAAGGACATTTTTTTTTTCTTTTTAAATTTGGTAGTTGCTCATAAACTGACCTCTGTATCAATCTATATTCTCAGTTGGAAGCAACAAAAGTCCAGACTACCTTAAGCAAATAGTTTTCTTATACATTTCCTTCCACTGAGGAAGTGTAGGGGTCAGTACTGACCAGCAGCTCGAGTAGTAGGCTTTAAAAATGAATGAAAACCAAGAGAGCTCTATGGACTGGGCAGCAGGAAAGGGTTCATCAAGATAGCACTGCAGACAGATGCGGTGCTGAATGTGGCTTTGACCATTGTAACATTGGCACTGCGGCTGCCATTCCTGAATGAAATTGAACCTTGCCACCATAAATCGGAAGTCAGCAGCTACAGTCCCCTTGTCAAATCCAGCTGTCCACACGTTTTCGTAAGTAAAGTTTTATTGGAACAAGTGTCACCGTTCATTTACATATTGCTTATGGAAACTTTCACATTACAGTGGCAGAGTTAAGTCATGGCAATGGAGAATCAATGGAACACAAAGCCAAAATTACTTACTGTCTAGCCCTTGACAGAAGTTTGCTGACCTGTGCAGTAAGTGAAATTCAACACTCAGTTTGCTAGGGCTGCCATAAGAAGGCACCACAGACTGGGTGGCTTAACCAACAAAATTATTTTCTCACAGTTCTGGAGGTTAGAAGTCCAAGATCAAGGTGTCAACAGGAATGTGTTTTCCTGAGCCCTCTCTCCTTGACTTGTAGATGGCGTGTAAGTCACATGGTCCTTCCTCTGTGCATGTCTGTGTCCTAATTTTCTCAGAAGAACACCAGTTAAATGGAGGGTTGCTGGAGGGGAGGGGGCTGGAGGGATGTGGTAATTGGGTGATGGACAATGGGGAGGGTATGTGTTGTAATGAGCACTGGGTATTATATAAGACTGATGAATCACAGACCTGTACCCCTGAAACAAATAATATATTATATGTTAATTAATTGAATTTAAATTAAAAAAAAGAAGAACACCAGGTATATTAGATTATGACCCATTCCAGTGACCTCATTTTAACTTGATTACCTCTTTAAAGACCCTACCTCCAAATATAGGTACATTATGAGGGAAGCACTTTGTTTCAAAACTTTCTTGGCTGTTCCTTTTTTTCCCCCAAATAAACGTTCAAGTAACATATTAAATTCTCTTTGTAATGCTGTCTGGGGTTTTTATTGGGATTGCATGGAATTTATAGATTAATTTGGGGAGAATAGATGCCATCATCATATTGAATTGTCTCAGTGAGGAGCATTGGATGTCTCTTAATTTATTCAAGAATTCTTTTATATTCTTTAGTAAAGTTTTATCTTTTTTAATATGGGTTTATATACTTTTGTAATGTTCATTTCTGAGTATTTTATAGAACCAGTTGCTATTATGTATGGGATATTTCCATTACATTTTCTAATTGGTTATTGTTTCTATATGGGAAAACTACTGATTTTTGTAAGTTTATCTTTTATTTGGATACTTTACTGACTTTCATAGTTCCAATTAAGTTGTTGATTTTTTTTGGACTTTCTAGTTGAAAATAGTATTAACTGCAAATAAGATGGTTTAATTTCTTTATTACACATACACATACATATATATTACATGTACATAAATATGTACATATGAAGGAGAGATACAGAGCGAAAGAGGGAGAGAACTTATTTCTTTTTCTTGTCTTTTTGCATTGACTTGGGCCATGTAATATTAGTTTTGTCCACTGTGGAAATATCTTTTGTCTCCAAACATTCATGTATCTTTCTTCCCTTTCATACTTCAGAGAAATACAGACAGGGAACAACGAATATAAAAAGATGAAATGCCTACATTTGAGTATGTTGCTATCTGCAGTTCTGGAAAACAATAAAAATTGACATAGAAAACCAGGCAACCAATGCCCCAAATAGATGTGTGATAAGTTAGTATTTATTATGGTCTAGATCAGGACTGTCTAGTAGAAATTGAAAATACTTTCACATAAAATAGTCCATCCTTTACTAGACCACAGAAAAAATGAATGGATACACCTCAAATGGATTGTTGCTGATTAAGGGAGGAAGGAAAATGGGAATGGGGAATGAGCATTCAGAGGAATAAATAAATAAGTAAATAAATAGGAAAAATTTTGAAAGACTGCAAAAAAGAAAGAATAGGAGTAGTCTCCAAACAGCCATGCCAACTCTTGTACATGTTTATTTAATATAATCTTTAACAAGCTTGGGATATACTAATGCAAAGCTAAGTTTCCTGAATACCTGTCAATACTGAATCATCAAGAGTCTCTTCTTAGTAATTGAAGTGATCAGAGAATTATTGCTTTGTGGTTTTGGTAACTCCTTAGGGGGTGTAGCTAAATTATAAATATCAGAGAGCAATAGAAGAGGGAGTCAAGTTGGTTTACTTTTACAGCAAACCACTCTGGCAGGGGGGCGGGGGGATGTCTTCACTCCAAGATAATGTGGTGACACCTCTTTGCCCATATGTTCTCTCCATCAGCCATTTCTTTCTGACACCTGGGAGCCAGGATGGTTCTCTGTTTTGAGAGAGATGATATACTACTGGCAAAATCTTTCCTAGAGAGTCTTCTAGGTAGGGTTTAAGCAAACCATAAGAGACTCTTAACTAGAAGGAACAAACTGAGCGTTGCTGGAGGGGAGAGGGGTGAGGGAAGGGGGTAACTGGGTGATGGGCATTAAGGAGGGCACGTGATGTAATGAGCACTGGGTGTTATATGCAAGTTATGAATCACTAAATTCTATCCCTGAAATTAGTAATACACTATCTGTTAACTAACTTGAATTTAAATAAAATCTAAAAAAAAAATTCAAATGGAAGTGGAGGAAAGAGCTTTGTGTTGGGTGGTCGCTATGAGGAAGCCAAGATTTTTTTTTTTTTCTACTGTTGTATTCTTTTAAACAGCCTGCACTGTTTTTAATCATTCCTCATAGTGTTCTAGGCAGGAGTAACTGTCAAATAGCAGAAGATGAACTAAACAGGGTGCAATCATAAAATAATTTTATGTTTCCTCCTGTGGCCCTTTCAAACCAACTCAGTGTGCTTGTTTAAATTCCATGGATTTTCCAGTAACTCTTAGATTATAAAAAGTCCTCCATCGCTTCAAGTCACAAGAATAAGTCTCAGTTCAGCAATTTAAAGATGCAGCCCAATTTAATAATAAAACTCGGAACTTCATTTGGAGTTTGAGATTCTCCCCTCCCCCAGCTTGTTACCACTACTTTGAGCTGGGAATCTAAGACTAGGAGAGGTTGGCAATATCAATTTCTGTCTTCCTCTGACGTGTGCTTTGTCTTCACAGGCACCCTTCACTCTACCCCACTTTGCTGACTCTGCCTCCACCAGGGTTGAAGCTAGGGGCAGGAGAAAGAGGGAAGGAAAAGGGAAATTCTTCCTTCATTGAAAAAGATATTATCTGGCACTGCAGATAATTCCTCTGCAATTTCTGCTTTTACAATGATAGAAAAATAAAGTCTTCCAAAGATTTTTTTTTATGAAGAGAACATAACATTGTCACCAAATACTGAAAAAGTTTACACAAACATAAAGTCACAAATTTTCATTTAGATAGTAAGACAGTTATCCTAAATTAAAAGAAATGAAGCAGAATTAAATAGTACTTTAGAAGATAACACAGCCTGACCATGTAATATGTATTTGAGTGATACACAGCTGGTTTGGCATAAGAACATACATCATAACATATTTCATCATCATATTAATAGATGTACATTGGGGAAATACTCTAATAATATAGATACCAAATACCAAATAATATAGATAATAATATAGATACCAAACAAGCATTTGATAAAGTTTGGCATCCATTCTTGATTTAAAAATTCAATTAAGTAATAAGCATTTATAGATCCTTCTTTAACATAATTTGTAAAAATGCCCATCTCCATCAACAAAATAGCATCATGTCTAGTGGAAAAACTCTAGAAGCATTTCCACTAAAGTCAGAAATAAGAAAAGAATATCCACTAACACCACTATTATTTAACATTGTTTAGACTGAGGTACTAGATGACACAAGTAGGCAAGAGAAAAGCACATTGGAATTGAGGTAAAATCTTTGCATATGATGTGAGTTTTAAACCTGTGAAACCAAAGATCAATTGAGAAACTACTATAAACAATAAAATAATTCAGGGAGATGACAGCTGCAAAATTAATATACATAAACAATTAATTTATATTTATGATCATCTACCAGATAATGATGGAAGACCCCATTTAAAATTGCAGTAACACACCGTGCAGAACCAGATCCCAATGTCAAGGAGCACGTGCTCAGTGTTTCATCATATCTGTGAATTGCAATAAACATGTGACACACCTTAAAATGTAAAATAAATAAAATGAAATTGCAATAAAAAGATGAATTTCGTAGAATGAACTCAAGAAGAAATGTACAATGTCTATGTAAAGAAAACTTCGTAAGACCCCTAAGAGACATGAAAATGATAACTTGAACAAATGAAAAGGTATGCAATATTCTTGGAGAAGAAAAAGCTATCTCATAAATAATATATGTCAAGTTAAATTACACATTTAATACAATTCCAATGAAATACTAATAGGGAATCGTTGATAGACAAGCTTATGTTTCAAGCTTATATACATATATATAAGCTTATATATACATATATATTTTAAGTGGGCTCCACATAGGACTTGAACTCAGGACCCTGAGATTAAGACCTAAGCTGAGATCAAGAGTTGGATGCTTAATCAACTGTGCCACCGAGGCACCCTGCCAATATTTCTTTTGATTTCTATTCTTGCTATTGAGAATTCATTTGTCAGATCAATTGTGGCTCTTATGTGGATGAGTTGTATTTTCCCTTTGACTACTTTTAAAAATGTTCCCTTTGTCTTTTTTTTTTTTTTTTAAAGATTTGTTTATTTGAGAGAGAGAGCATGAGCACGAGGGGGCAGGGGCAGAGGGAGAAGGGAGAGAAAGTCTTAAACAGAGTCTGCACTGAGCATGGAGCCCGAAGTGGGGCTCCATCTCACAACCCTGAGATCTCAACCTGAGCAGAAACCAAGAGTCGGGCACTTAGCCAACTGAGCCACTGAAACATCTAAATATTCCCTTGTCTTTGATAATCTGCAATTTTACTCTGATGAATCTAGGTGTGGATATCTTTTTTCCTATCTTGTATAGGACCAGTTATCTTTCCTGAATCTAAGGATCCATATCTTTCATAAATTTTAGAAAGTTCTCATCCATTATTTCTTCAACTATTGAATCTTTCAAATTCTTTTTGCTTTTTTTGGCATGTCAGTTAGATCTTTTGTGGACATTTTTTCAATCTATCTTCTATCCTCCACATCTCTAATCCTCTTTTCTTTTTCTCGATGTGCTACATTCTAAAAAATTTTTTCTGTTCTATATCAAGCACCTTACTTACCTCTATAATCAGCCATTTCTGATCTACTCTTTGGGATGTTATTGGCTTTTTAAATTTTAGTAATTATAATTTTGGGGGGAGATATATTTGGCTAGTTTTCAGCTCTTTCTTTTCAATACCATGCAATTGGCTAGCTCATGTTTTTTCTTTAGTTTTTGTCTCCCTAAATATTTTATTTGTTTTGTTTTGTTTTGTTTCCCCTAAATATTTTAAACACATGTATTTTTTTATTCTTCATTTGATTCTACTATATGAAACAGGTATGGGTCTAATAGAGCTGTTTATTATTTGTACTTACTCTTGTTCATGGTAGCTTGTTTCCTCATATTTAGTAGTTCCTAATCTGTGAAAATGCAAAGAGGTCCAGTTTGAGGTTAGTTGGGCATTGCCTACCTGTGACCTTTCCAAGTTACTTGTCTCCATGCTTCATTCTTTTCCTCCTTGATTTATCCTCTAATTCACTAATTCTTTCTCAAAATGTGTAATCTTCTATTAAACCTATGCAGAATTAATTTCAGTTGTATTTTCCAGCTCTAGAATTCTCATTTTTTTTTTCTCCTAGTGTTCCTGGTTTTTATTCTCCCACAACCATGAAAACTGTTTCCTCTGTACTTTTTTGCTTTTAAGTGTAACAGAAATAACTTAAAGAAATCATATATTTTTAATGTTTTTTATTGT
The DNA here is from genome assembly GCF_002201575.2 of Neomonachus schauinslandi. Lineage (NCBI taxonomy): Eukaryota > Metazoa > Chordata > Mammalia > Carnivora > Phocidae > Neomonachus > Neomonachus schauinslandi. Next base: position 53,181,824 of record NC_058405.1, on the reverse strand, counting down.
TATGTTAATCACCGTACATTACATCATTAGTTTTTGATGTAGTGTTCCATGATTCATTGTTTGTGTATAACACCCAGTGCTCCATGCAGAACGTGCCCTCTTTAATACCCATCACCAGGTTAACCCATCCTCCCACCCCCTCCACTCTAGAACCCTTGCTTTTCTTTTCCAACATTCCTCTGGCTATGAGGAGTCTTTTCTGGTTCCATACAAATTTTAGGATTATTTGTTCCATTTCTTTGAAAAAAGTGGATGGTATTTTGATGGGGATTGCACTGAATGTGTAGATTGCTCTAGGTAGCATTGACATCTTCACAATATTTGTTCTTCCAATCCATGAGCATGGAACTTTTTTCCATTTCTTTTTGTCTTCCTCAATTTCTTTCATGAGTATTTTATAGTTTTCTGAGTACAGATCCTTTGCCTCTTTGGTTAGATATATTCCTAGGTATCTTATGGCTTTGGGTGCAATTGTAAATGGGATAGACTCCTTAATTTCTCTTTCTTCTGTCTTGTTGTTGGTGTATAGGAATGCCACTGATTTCTGTGCATTGATTTTATATCCTGCCACTTTACTGAATTCCTGTATGAGTTCTAGCAGTTTTGGGGTGGAGTCTTTTGGGTTTTCCACATAAAGTATCATATCATCTTCAAAGAGTGAGAGTTTGACTTCTTCTTTGCCGATTTGGATGCCTTTGATTTCTTTTTGTTGTCTGATTCCTGTGGCTAGGACTTCTAATACTATGTTGAATAGCAGTGGTAATAGTGGACATCCCTGCCGCGTTCCTGACCTTAGGGGGAAAGCTCTTAGTTTTTCCCCATTGAGAATGATATTCGCTGTGGGTTTTTCATAGATGGCTTTTATGATATTGAGGTATGTACCCTCTATCCCTATAGTCTGAAGAGTTTTGATCAAGAAAGGATGCTGTACTTTTTCAAATGCTTTTTCTGCATCTATTGAGAGGATCTTATGATTCTTGTTCTTTCTTTTGTTAATGTATTGTATCACGTTGATTGATTTGCGGATGTTGAACCAACCTTGCAGCCCAGGGATAAATCCCACTTGGTTAATCCTTTTAACGTACTGTTGGATCCTATTGGCTAGTATTTTGGTGAGAATTTTTGCATCCATGTTCATCAAGGATATTGGTCTGTAATTCTCCTTTTTGATGAGGTCTTTGTCTAGTTTTGGGATCGAGGTAATGGTGGCCTCATAAAACGAGTTTGGAAGTTTTCCTTCCATTTCTATTTTTTGGAACAGTTTCAGAAGAATAGGTATTAATTCTTCTTGAAATGTTTGGTAGAATTCCCCTGGGAAGCCATCTGGCCCTGGGCTTTTGTTTGTTGGGAGATTTTTGATGACTGCTTCGATTTCCTTAGTGGTTATAGGTCTGTTCAGATTTTCTATTTCTTCCTGGTTCAGTTTTGGTAGTTGATACATCTCTAGGAATGCATCCATTTCTTCCAGGTTATCGAATTTGCTGGCATAGAGTTGCTCATAATATGTTCTTATAATTGTTTGTATTTCTTTGGTGTTGGTTGTGATCTCTCCTCTTTCATTCATGATTTTGTTGATTTGGGTCATTTCTCTTTTCTTTTTGATAAGTCTGGCCAGGGGTTTATCAATCTTGTTAATTCTTTCAAAGAACCAGCTCCTAGTTTCATTGATCTGTTCTACTGTTCCTTTAGTTTCTATTTCATTGATTTCTGCTCTGATCTTTATTATTTCTCTTCTCCTGCTGGGTTTAGGCTTTATTTGCTGTTCTTTCTCCAGCTCCTTTCAGTGTAGGGTTAGGTTGTGTACTTGAGACCTTTCTTGTTTTTTGAGAAAGGCTTGTATTGCTAGATACTTTCCTCTTAGGACTGCCTTTGCTGCATTCCAAAGATTTTGAATAGTTGTGTTTTCATTTTCATTGGTTTCCATGAATTTTTTTAATTCTTCTTTAATTTCCTGGTTGACCCATTCATTCTTTAGTAGGATGCTCTTTAGCCTCTATGTATTTGAGTTCTTTCTGACTTTCCTCTTGTGATTGAGTTCTAGTTTCAAAGCATTGTGGTCTGAAAATAGGCAGGGAATGATCCCAATCTTTTGGTACTGGTTGAGACCTGATTTATGACCTAGGATGTGATCTATTCTGCAGAATGTTCCATGGGCACTAGAGAAGAATGTGTATTCCGTTGCTTTGGGATGGAATGTTCTGAATATGTCTGTGAAGTCCATTTGGTCCAGTGTGTCATTTAAAGTCTTTATTTCCTTGTTGATCTTTTGCTTAGATGATCTGTCCATTTCAGTGAGGGGGGGTGTTAAAGTCCCCCACTATTATTGTATTGTTGTCGATGTGTTTCTTTGCTTCTGTTATTAATTGCCTTATATAATTGGCTGCTCTCATGTTAGGGGCATAGATATTTACAATTGTTAGATCTTCTTGTTGGATAGACCCTTTAAGTAGGATATAGTGTCCTTCCTCATCTCTTATTACAGTCTTTGGTTTAAAATCGAATTTGTCTGATATAAGGATTGCCACCCCAGCTTTCTTTTGGTGTCCATTAGCATGGTAAATGGTTTTCCACCCCCTCACTTTCAATCTGGGGGTGTCTTTGGGTCTAAAATGAGTCTCTTGCAGACAGCATATCGATGGGTCTTGTTTTTTAATCCAATCTGATAGCCTGTGTCTTTTGATTGGGGCATTTAGCCCATTTACATTCAGGGTAACTATTGAAAGATAGGAATTTAGTGCCATTGTATTGCCTGTAAGGTGACTGTTACTGTATATTGTCTGTGTTCCTTTCTGGTCTATGTTGCTTTTAGGGTCTCTCTTTGCTTAGAGGAGCCCTTTCAATATTTCTTGTAGGGCTGGTTTCGTTTTTGCAAATTCCTTTAGTTTTTGTTTGTCCTGGAAGCTTTTTATCCTCCTTCTATTTTTAATGACAGCCTAGCTGGATATAGTATTCTTGGCTGTGTATTTTTCTCGTTTATTGCTCTGAATATATCCTGCCAGTCCTTTCTGGCCTGCCAGGTGTCTGTGGATAGGTCTGCTGCCAATCTAATGTTTCTACCATTGTAGGTTACATATCTCTTCTCCCGAGCTGCTTTCAGGATTTTCTCTTTGTCTCTGAGACTGGTAAATTTTACTATTAGATGTTGGGGTGTTGACCTATTTTTATTGATTTTGAGAGGGGTTCTCTGTGCCTCCTGGATTTTGATGCCTATTTCCTTTCCCAAATTAGGGAAGTTCTCTGCTATAATTTGCTCGAATATACCTTCTGCCCCTCTTTCTCTTTCTTCTTCTTCTGGGATCTCAATTATTCTAATGTTGTTTTATCTTATGGTATCGCTCATCTCTCGAATTCTGCCCTCGTGATCCAGTAGTTGTTTATCTCTCTTTTTCTCAGCTTCTTTATTTTCCATCATTTGGTCTTCTATATCACTGATTCTCCCTTCTGCCTCATTTATCCTAGCAGTTAGCGCCCCCATTTTTGATTGCACCTCATTAATAGCCTTTTTGATTTTGACTTGGTTAGATTTTAGTTCTTTTACTTCTCCAGAAAGGGTTTCTCTAATAACTTCCATGCTTTTTTCAAGCCCAGCTTGAAAGATGACTTTAAAGTATCTTTAAAGTCACGATTCTGAACCTAGATCCGACATCGTACTAATGTCTGTATTGAGTAGGTCCCTGGCAGTCGGTACTACCTCTTGTTCTTTTTGTTGAGGTGATTTTTTCCGTCTTGTCATTTTGTCCAGAGGAGAACAGATGAATGAGAGAACAAAATGCTAACAGGGTAACAACGTCCCCAGAAAATATACTCTAAACAAATCAGAAAAGACCTGAAGCCAGGGGAAAAGAAAGGGAAAGAAAGAAAAAAGAAAAAGAAAAAAAGAAAAAAAGATAAAAGCAAATAAAAACAGAACAAAACAAAACAAAAAAAAACCAGAATATGATCAAATATGATCAGGCTGGTGCATAGATCAGTGCCACACACTAGATTTTGCATGTATTTTGGTCTGTTAGAAGAAAGTACCTCCCAAAATTTTAAAAAAAGAAAAACTTATATATGTACAAAAATAAGGGTTGATATGATGAAGGGATGGAATATGACTGTAAAGATGAAAATTATAAAACATTTTATAAAAGGGATTGATAAGTTGTTTGAAAAAAGAAAGAAGAGGATTTAAAAAAAAAAGGGGTAGAGAATGTGATCAGGCAGGAGACTAGAACAGAGCCATACACTAGAGACTTAGGGTATATTTTGATCTTTTAGCAGAAACTGTATCTCAAAATTTTAAAGAGAGAACAACTTATATATATTTATGCCCAAAATAAGGGTAACTACTATGAAGGGATAGAATATGACTCTAAAAAGGAAAAATAAAAATGTTTTTTAAAAAAGGGATTGATAAGATGTTGCTTGAAAAATGGAAAAAGAAAAATTCAAAAAAAAAAAAGACAGTTAAAAAAAAAAAAGAACTTTGAAAGACTGAAGAATCATGGTAAAAAAGCCATGGATTCTGGGGTGCCTGGGTGGCTCAGTCGTTGTGTCTGCCTTCAGCTCAGGTCATGATCCCAGGGTCCTGGGATCGAGCCCCGCATCGGGCTCCCTGCTCAGCGGGAAGCCTGCTTCTCCCTCTCCCACTCCCCCTGCTTGTGTTCCCTCTCTTGCTGTGTCTCTCTCTGTCAAATAAATAAATAAAATCTTTAAAAAAAAAAAAAGCCATGGATTCTATGTGCAGTATTCCCTTAGCTCTGGAGTTTTGCTGTTCTCATCGATCAGTAAACTTATCTTGGCAGGCTGTTCTCGCTGATCTTCTGGGGGAGGGGCCTGTTGCCGTGGTTCCCAAATGTCTTTGCCGGAGGCGGAATTGCCCCACCCTTGCCCGGTCTGGGCTAAGTAATCTTCGCGGGTTTGCTCTCGGGAGCTTTTGTTCCCTGCAAGCTGTCCGTACAGCTTTGGAGGCCGAGAATGAAAATGGCGGCCTCCCAATCTCCACCCCGGAGGAGCTGAGAGCTCGGGGCCCCGCTCCTCAGTGCACCCCCAGAGAAAAGCAGTCAGTCACTCCCATCTCCCCAGTCTCTGGCCGCACTCTGTGCTCACCCAGCCTGTGACTGAGCATTTCTATCTCTGGCACCCAACCCCGTGTGGAGTCTCCAAACCCAGCAGATCCCTACGGTGAGCTCCCACGCCACTCCTCCCAGGGGAGGAAGAGGAGTCTCCCTGGATCTGTCGCTCGTTGGGTCCCTGCTGAAGGAGCAGTGGCCCGACTGTGCCGTGGATCACGGTTTATGCCAACCCCGAGCTGAGAGCCCGCTCCTCGGCTCTGTCTCTGCAGCCGGCTTCCCGGCTCCGATACCTGGGAGCTCTGCCGCACTCAGGCACCCCCGGTCTTTCTGTGACCCTGAGGGTCCTGAGACCACACTGTCACGTGAGGGTTCCACCCCCAGCTTAGCCACTGGAGCGACGTCCCTCAGCGGAGCCGACTTCTAAAAGTTCCGATTTTGTGCTCCTCAGCTCTATCACTTGCCAGTAGGGGCCGACAGAGGCCCCCTCCCCCCGCTGTCTATCCTCCCGAATATCGCCTTGGATTCACTTCCCCGCACATCCTACCTTCCAGAAAGTGGTCGTTTTTCTGTTCAGAGAATTGTTGCTATTCTTTTCTTCGATCTCCTGTTGAGTTTGTAGGTGTTCAGAATGGTTTGATCCCTATCCAGCTGAATTCCTGAGACCAGATGAATTCCAGGTTTCCTACTCCTCCACCATCTTGCTCCGCCCCTCTTCAGGACTCTTAAAGAAATCATATTAACATAATGAACAAATAGATCACAGACTGGTTCTGTAATAAGCTTCTTGGGGGTTCTTGATACAAAGATCCCAATTTACCCCAAAGATACAGAGGTAGTGAAAAGAAGGGCCATATTCACCCCAATGTTCATAGCAGAAACGTCCGCAATAGCCAAACTGGAAGCCAGCTCACTCTGCTTCCCTGTTTTTATTATGATGTCTATGATAAGTTTTTAAAATGAACTTACAATTAGATGATGACCATTTATTTTGCATCTGTATGGACTTTTACCTCCTAAGCATTATTCTTTGTGTACCATCTATTCCCATTTTTTTGTGGTTATTTTAAATGACAAGTACAATTTTTAATTATAATTCTCCTCTCCATGTGGCTGGTTGCCCTAGTTCCTGAATCTAACTATTTTTTTTTTTAAAGATTTTATTTATTTGACAGAGAGAGACGCAGCGAGAGAGGGAACACAAGCAGGGGGAGCGGGAGAGGGAGAAGCAGGCTTCCCATGGAGCAGGGAGCCCGATGTGGGACTCGATCCCAGGACCCTGGGATCATGACCTGAGCCGAAGGCAGACGCTTAACGACTGAGCCACCCAGGCGCCCCTGAATCTAACTATTTTAAGGGAAAGGGGAAGTTTTCATTTCAAAAGCCAGGTTCAAACTATTCTTGTTTATTGGCACAAAGTCTAATAAAGACAAAATACACTCTGCATGTTCCTTCTTTAAACCATCAGCTCCGGAACTCTTGAACAGAGAGAATAATTCAGTCTCAAGAGTTCATTTAAAAAAAGGGGGGGCTAATTTATAACCAGTATTCTAAGATTTTATGGTAATGGGTTTGATTTTGTTATCAAGAGCAATTTCTATTCTTTTTTTAAAATTTATTTATTTATTTATTTTTATTATTATGTTATGTTAATCACCATACATTACATCATTAGTTTTTGATGTAGTGTTCCATGATTCATTGTTTGCGTATAACACCCAGTGCTCCATTCAGTATGTGCCCTCTTTAATACCCATCACCAGGCTAACCCATCCTCCCACCCCCCTCCCCTCTAGAACTCTCAGTTTGTTTCTCAGAGTCCCTAGTCTCTCATGGTTTGTCTCCCCCTCAGATTCCCCCCCTTCATTCTTCTTTTCCTGCTATCTTTTTTTTTTTTTTAACATATAATGTATTATTTGTTTCAGAGGTAATTTCTATTAATTCTAAAACACTCTCCTCGTACGATTGAGATTGTTCCTCAATCTGCCTCATACTAATACTAAAGACTGACAGATAACTGGAGAGGGTACAGCCGTGTAATACTAGAAGCGCACACCAATGGACCTCTGGCTGGGCAGAAAGTTCTCTTAGAAGATGACCATTCCATACAAACCGCTGATGGACAGCTGCTGGAAAGTATGGGTCAAATCATATGTTGTTAAGAAGTAAAACCCATCCACATTCAGGACGTGGTTTATCATCACTAGGAAAGCTTTATTATCTTGTAACTGAATATCAGTTAAGTGCAACATCATTTTATAAGAAAGGATGTCAAAATCTGTTGCTTTCTAGATTACGTGATTGAAGAATTCATCTATTTTTGTCTTTTTGGTAATAACGATTAGATGATTACCTGCCACCAGATGGATTGTGTCCAATATACTGAATATTGGTCTTGTAACAGCTGAAGGAGGAATATCTTTCTTGACTGACAGGGTAACTTCTGTGGACATGCGGTCTATGGCAAGTACGTCATCCACTCCATCACATCATCACAGGCTTCCACTACTCAAGTCAAAAAGTGGGACAGAAGTCATGAACAGACACTTCTCCAAAGACATACAAATGCCTAACAGACACATGAAAAAATGTTCATCATCATTAGCCATCAGAGAAATTCAAATCAAAACCACATTGAGATACCACCTTACACCAGTTAGAATGGCAAAAATTGACAAGGCAAGAAACAACAAATGTTGGGAGAGGTTGTGGAGAAAGGGGAACCCTCTTACACTGTTGGTGGGAATGCAAGTTGGTACAGCCACTTTGGAAAACAGCGTGGAGAAACCTTGAACAGTTAAAAATAGAGGCACCCAGTGACCCAGCAATTGCATGACTGGGTATTTACCCCAAAGATACAGAGGTAGTGAAAAGAAGGGCCATATTCACCCCAATGTTCATAGCAGCAACGTCCGCAATTGCCAAACTGGAAAGAGCCGAGATGCCCTTCAACAGATGAATGGATAAAGAAGATGTGGTCCATATATACAATGGAATATTACTCAGCCATCAGAAAAGATGAATACCCAGCTTTTACATCCACATGGATGGGACTGGAGGAGATTATGCTAAGTGAAACAAGTCAAGCAGAGAAAGTCAATTATCATATGGTTTCACTTATTTGTGGAACATAAGGAATAGCATGGAGGACATTAGAAGAAGGAAGGGAAAAATGAAGGGGGGGCGGAAATCAGAGGGGGAGACGAACCATGAGAGACTATGGACTCTGAGAAACAAATTGAGGGTCTTAGAGGGGAGAGGGGAGGGGGGATGGGTTAGCCTGGTGATGGGTATTAAGGAGGGCACATACTGCATGGAGCACTGGGTGTTATGCGCAAACAATGAATCGTAGAACACTGCATCAGAAACTAATGATGTACTGTGTGGTGACTAACATAACATAATAAAAAAATAAAAAATAAAATCTTTCAGGTGTGACATGCAGCTTCAGCCGCTCGTAAGTTGTTGCCATCGTGCACCACTAGCTCCTTCTTCCTCTTTCAGCCTGCCCTGTCCTGCGCCACCACCTTGACCCTAGAATTCTCATTTTTAAAAATGTTTCAGTTCTTTGTTGAAATTCTCAATCTTATTTTTTATCTTCTTGAATACATTAGGTAAAATTATTTTTAAGTATCTGGTAACACATTTATCTTCTTGAACACATTAGGTAAAATTATTTTTAAGTATCTGTCTGGTAACTATTTTATTATTCCCTATCGATCTGCTTATGTTATGTATTATTTCCCTTTAAGTTTGTTCACATTACCTTGTCTTTGTGTATGACTGATTATTTTTGGTGGAGCACTAGTCTTTACTCGTGAAAAAATGTAGGAATAATTTGAGGCGTAGGATAATTTTATCTTCCTCTGGAGAGGATCTACATTTGTTTTCTGGCAAGAGACCCGGGGCTTTAGCCATCCCAGACTACCTTGGTTCAGATTCAGGGATTGAGGTGGATCAGTGTTGGGCTTCAGTCTCTGTAAGGTCCAGTTTATTCCTAAGTCATCTTTACTCTTAGGGTATATTCTTTTTGTGAATATTGAAATCTCTGGGCTCTAATAATTGTCTCTTTACTACACAAGGCTGTCAAACTGCTTATTATCTTCGCAGCCATATCTTTAAATAGTAACAGACACCCTTAGAAGGAAAGCATCTCCAGATGTGTGTCTCACTTAATGGAGTTTTCTTTTTTCCACAGGTCTGGTCCTCTAATTCCTCATTATTTTGTTAGTTCTCCAAATACTTTGAGTATATATCTGTTATAGGTTTCCAGCTTTTCAAGTTGTCCTCAGTGGGAGGATATTTCTAATGACATACTACTCTACCATTGTCAAAAGGAGAAGTTCTTTTTTTTTTTTTTTTCCTGTTAAAAATCTTTTCTGGGTTTTGTAGCAATTCTCCATCAATATTTGTGGCCATCTGACATTGCTTGTCTACTTTGTCTGCTTATGTCTGGCTACTGTTTCCCTTAAGTGCATATTTCTCTGTGTTTCTATGTATAATATATATTATCATTCCCTCAACAGTTGAATCAGACTCTGAGCTTCTTTGTAGAGTTTACAACTAGCAGAAAGGTAGTGGAAGGCACAGCAGGGCTACTGTCCGCAGTATCCAACGGTAAACAAACCGGAGAAAATCTTTAACCTTCTACCGAAGCTTCAGAGGAAGCTTCTTGCTGCCAGGTCTCCTCTGATCACAGTCTTAAAGATTTTCAAGATTCCCTTCTAGTTGCACTGGGATGGGAAGGATGTAACTCTATGAGCAATAGGTAGTGACTCTCCCCAAAAGGATTCACAGGCCTCTGCCAGCTAACCTACCTCAGAGAACCATGAGATCTCAGACTTAGATCCTGGTATATGAAAGAGAAGTAAGTCCTTGATTCTCTGGCTACTTCCTTAGCTCTTAGCAGGCCCTTAGGGAGGTGGTGTTTATCGCTAGCTTTCTGCCCTGACTCTCTGGGAGAATCCTTGGCCTCAGTGGCACCATAGGCTGCCAGCACTCTGCCCTGGCTTCTCTCTTACTCCAGAGAGGGAGTTGTTCTGAAGTCCCTTTCTTCTCAGAGCCCTTCTCCCCTTTGCGAGTCTACTTTTATGGTTCCAGCTCTTTATCTCATGATGAAATATGAAGAACACTGGACTGGATTCTTTTAGAAGAAGAAGATGCTGATGATGGTGATGCTGAGGATGGTGACAGCATTGATAATGACAATAATAGCTGGAATGATTTATTGAGCACCTATTAAGTGATAGCCACACCACTATATGCTTTATGTGTGCTGCTTCATTTAACTTTTTTCAAGAACATCATATAAAAATGTTTTATTTCCCTTTACAACTGAAAATTGAGGCTTAGAAAGATGAGCCACTTGGGGCACCTGGGTGTCTCAGTCGGTTAAGCGTCTGCCTTCAGCTCAAGTCATGATCTCAGGGTCCTGGGATCGAGCCCCACATCCTCATCCAGCTCCCTGCCTAGCGGGAAGTCTGCTTTTCCCTCTGCCCCTCCTCCTACTCATGCTCTTTTTCACTTTCTCTCTCAAATAAATAAATAAATAAATAAATAAATAACTTTAAAAAAAAGAAAGATGAGCCACTTTCCTATGGCTCATATAGTTAGTAGCAATGCCAGGATTTTAACACATAGAAGGCTCCTCTTTTGATAACTCTGGTACATTTTCTAAATGCAAATTATGTACATGTGCTGTGATAAATAATTCTTCATTTATATACTTATTTTTGTAATAGTCCTGTAAGGACATTTGTAAAATGTATTACAAACAAACACATTTAGTGTTATATTTAACTAGCCATTTAAAGACTCTTAAGTCTGAAAAGTAAAGATAATCTTAAAAATTTGGCATCTGTTATTGCAGACTTTTCATTTCTTCTCTCCCACTACCTAGCTGTAGAAATATGGGAGAATTGCATGACATTTCTATAGGTCTGCTTCTCAACTGTATAATGAAAAAGGGGACGGCGCCTGGGTGGCTCAGTTGGTTAAGCGACTGCCTTCGGCTCAGGTCATGATCCTGGAGTCCCGGGATCGAGTCCCATATCGGGCTCCTTGCTCAGCAAGGGGTCTGCTTCTCCCTCTGACCCTCCCCCCCTCTCGTGTGCTCTCTCTCTCTCATTCTCTCTCTCAAATAAATAAATAAAATCTTTAAAAAAAAAAAAAGAAAAAGGGGAGCTTAAATTATCTCTAACTCCTGGAATTCAAAGACTTTTTACATTCTTAAAAATATATAAATCAAATGACTTTTAAAAACAATTTAAGAAAGCTATTTTGTAAACTCTTTAGTCAAGTAGAATTTCCCCCTTTATTTTTAAATCAAATTGTCGTATTTTGCATATATGTGGTTTGCTTTAAACAAGATATAAATTTTCTTAGGTAGATTTTAGATGTTGAGAAAAATGTATGTGGCAGACACTATTAGCAGCTTTTCTTCTATCTATCCATTCTGTCTATCTCATTAATAGAAGCTAATTTATTTAACTTATAATTGAGATATAATTGACATAAAACTGTAAGGTTAAGTTGTACAGTGTGTTGATCTGATAAACTTAGAGGTCACAATATAATTACTACCATAGTGATAGCTGACAGCTCCATCACATTACATAATTATCCTCTGTGTGTCTGTGTGATCCCCAGAATCCATTCATTTTCTTTTTTTTTATTATTATTTATTTTTAAAGATTTTTATTTATTTATTTGAGAGAGACTGAGAGAGAGAGAGAGCATGAGAGGGGGGAGGGTCGGGAGGGTCAGAGGGAGAAGCAGACTCCCTGCCGAGCAGGGAGCCCGATGCGGGACTCGATCCAGGGACTCCAGGATCATGACCTGAGCCGAAGGCAGTCGCTTAACCAAATGAGCCACCCAGGCGCCCCGAATCCATTCATTTTCTAACTGCAAGTTTGTGCTCTTTGGCCACCATCTCCCCAGTTCCTCTATCCTGCAGCCCCTGGTAACCACCATTCTACTCTCTGCTAATAGAAACTAATTTAGTTCAGCATGGCAATGTGCCCAGCTATAAATTCTAGCTTCATCATCACACATGAAATGAATGAACATGTGGCACAGTACTACTGGCCAATGAAATATAAAGTATGACATTGTAAAATAACTTTGTATAGTAACAGATGGTAACTAGACTTTTCATTAGGGATCATTTTGAAATGTGTAAAAATATAGAATCACTTTGATGTATACCTGAAACAAATAGGATATTGTATGTCAATTATACTTTAATTAAAAAAAAATAATAAACTGCCCATCTCTAGTCAATACATACATACATATATACATAAAGTGACAGTTTCTGGGAAGTGTTTGCTTTCTGGATTTAGATACCCCCCTTCTTTCTTGCCCCTTCTTCCTTCCTACCTGGAACACCAATAAAGGCTTACAGGAGAAGTAGCCGTCTTGCAACCAACTATAGATAAAAGCCATATGCTAAGGGTGGCAGGGCAGAAAGAAAGAAACTTGGTCCCTGATGGCCCTAGGGACCATCTGAATGGTCGACCTCCAAATTTTTCTGTTACATGAGTGAATAAAGCACCATATTTTAAGTCACCAATAGTAGGGTTTTGCTGCCAGAGGAGTTCATAGCTGGTAAAGTAGGTATTGATTTTAGTCTACAATAGTAGAATGAGATAAAAGGCACACAACCCTTTTTGTTCTCAATCAAATTTAATCTGCTCTGAGTGTCCACTTACTTGGTTGGTGGGAAATTCATCCTCAGTCATTTTTGCAATTTCTGTTCTGTCCTCTCAAGAATGCCAGACTTATGAGATACTTAAAAAACACAAAAACAGGGAAAATGACAGATCCTTAGTCCACAGTGGCTATATTCACTGAACATTTATTTACCTATTTTCCAGGCAGTGTAGGAAGAAGGATAATACACAATGAAAACACTGGTAGCTACAAATGTGTTGCTGGGCACTCAGCTCCAGGCACACTTGGGGACACCCACCATGTCCAAGATTTGCCTGTGAGATGTTTGGCCCCTGGTCTCCTGACCAAGGTACAGAGCCCCAGGTTCAGGTATCCTTCAGTCTCCCAGAGCACCACCTGGTTGCCCCCACTAGGGAAAATGTGTAAAACCCTATCCCTGTATTCCGTCTTACGACTCTAAACCTTCTAAGCGTCCAAGAGCTTCTGCTTTGTCCACTTCAAACATTTCCTGCAACTCCTCCCTCTATAGAAGGGACCCAGCTTAATTTTAAGGTAATAGCAAACACTGTTGTGCTCTCCCAGTTGTACAAACAAGGAAACTGAGGCACCGAGGCCAAGGCTAAAGTCACCCAGCTAATAAGTAGCAGAGAAATGTGGGTGCAGATGGCCTGGTTTCCATCCCTGCCTCTAACCATGTATTGGGCTTCTCTCTGCGTATGACACGAAGTCTTCTCACTTCTGCTCAACCCCGGGTATGGGTAAACATGTTCCATGATCTTCCTTTCCTGGGTGTGATGAAGGAAGCGGTATTAACTCTCAGTACTTTTCTTAATAACTCACTCTGCTATATAGCCAATGAAAAAGAATCTGTTACTTTAAAAAATGCATTAGCTTAAGCTCTCTGTATCTTAGTTTTCTCATAATAAGTTGGGGATAGTCATTCAACTACGACTTCGCCTCTATATATTACCTCATCAAGATTCAGTGATAGGATAAAGAAGGTATTGTCTAAGAAGGTGTTTGAAATCTTCAGGGAAAAAATGTGACATTATAACTAGAAAATTGATACAACAGCAGGTACTGTAACTAGTAAAATGAATTTTAGCTTGGTATCCCTAGATGCTCCCTATTCAATTCTTAGTAAAATATATTTCAATCTAGAAGAAAATAGGGACCCTGCCAACTGTTATTAATGCTCGTTGCCTTTTAATTGAAGCGCACTCTTGGAAAATGTCATATGTATCTGGGGAAATATAATGCATTCAGCATAAGAATAAATCTTTTTTGGAGTGAGTTACATCCAGGGATTTTTTTTTTTTCACTTTTCAGTCATTCCACAATCTCTCTGCTTTATCAACTCCTTTTTTTTTTGCTAAGCGGTGATGGTAATGCATACATTTGCCTTTTCCAGTAAATCATCCTTTTGTAATTTGGCTTTCTTTCAATCTCAGATTTCCATCAGAAGGGTTTTACCTCGAGGCATATTGCAACCAATTTCCCTCGTAATTAATGCCATATCTGCCTCAGAGTCCATTTCAGCTCCCAAATGAAAATTGATGAGGCAGCCAACCACAAATAAAGATCACATACCACTGATTAAACTCTCAGTCTAGTTTCCAGACTATCACCTTATAGTGCTGCATCATAACCAGAGGAGGAGTTTTCTGGTCTTTTACAATGTATATTGCTCATAGTTAGTGTCCATAAATTGCCATTAGCAGACGAGGAGAGGGATTTGATATGACCCCTATCAAATTCTACCAGTAAGACTAATGATTAAAGAGGTTTGTGTTACAGAGACCGAGATGCCACAGCACATGAAAAAAACAAAACAAAACAAAACAACTGTCTAGGCTTGATAAAACGAGCCACAAACTGTGACAAAAATCTCTAGGAAAAGAAAAACTACTCACATAGGTGTTTTTTCTCATCCAGGTGGAATGTGGATGGTTGAGCTGCTCCATGCTGCCTAGGGAACATGGAGACCAAATCCTCTACCCACCAGCCTTCAACTCCAGACTTCAGGGTGGGAGTGGGATTGGAGACTGGTGTTTGAGGTGAGTATTCACCACAGGGTCGGAGCAAGAATGCATTCTCTCATTCATTCCATTCATTCATTCATTCACTCACTCACTCAGTGTTTTCCAGGGATTGTGAAAAGCATGGGAACACATAATGAAAAAGATACCAGGTCTGTTCTGGTGGAGCTGATACTCTAAGGGTGGGTAGATGGAGGGGATAAGTAACCAGATCATTCAATCCAGGGGATTAAATGCGAAAGGGGAAGTAAGCATGAGGTACTAGTCAAGTATGCAGGTGTGTGTGTGTGTGTGTGTGTGTGTGTGTGTGTGAAGGCTTCCTGGAAGGGGTCACTAGAACTCTGAACAGATGAGGATAGTTAGCCAGGTGAAGAATAGGGACAGGGTGGGGCATTCAAGGTAGTGGAAACAATTTGAACCAAGTATGGGATGGACAGACAGTATGACTTGTTTGGTAGCTTTGAAAAGTTAACCATAGCTGGAACAAAGGTGTGAGGAGAATTTTGTGGAGAAAAAGAAGACTAGAGGAAGGCTGGCAAATGTTCTCCTCTGAAAAATCCCACTGACCATCAGGTGGATAAAGGAGCATTATGAAAACATATATATGTATGTGAATATACCTATGTAAATTTATCTATAAATGCATTACTTATTCAATCAGTGTGTGTACTTGTTGTTTGGGTATCATTTTGAAATATTTTTGAGAAGGTCATTTAAAAAATTGAGGACAACGGTAGATATGAACCCCATCCCCAAGAGACTGTCTTTGACACTCTCAAGCAGATACTTTATGTCCCAATTTGAGTGACCTGACTTTGGTTTATCTCACTAATATCCATAGCCACCCCTAAAGTAATGGCAAGTGTCTTCTGAGATAAGAAATTCCAGAGCTTTTTCCTAGTACAGAACAACCTGTATCATTGGGGACCTAAATCACATTGACTTACTGAATCAAAAAGGTTGACCTGTCCACTTTTCAAAGGCTCAGCTACCCCGTGCAATTTTCTAGCTGCCTGTGACCACCGAGTAGCACAGTGTGTAGAAGGCTGTCACGGCAGCCCAAGGGAGGGAACCATGTGGCCTGCTTGTCAGGTATGTCCCGCAGAATCAGCAGATATTCAAATAAGTGGCCTGGTTCAAAAAAATAAATTGAAAACAAAAATACACATTGAAAAATGGCTTCATACTATTGGCTATGCTTGCACTTTTTAAAAAGCTGTTTTGGTTTTACCAATTTATTTTAGGCCACAAACATCATGTCTCAAAAATGATAAGCTAATTTTGTAGCTATTATAATTCTTTAAAACTGATGATGATGATGATGATGATGGTAGTTACTTGTACAGTCACCTGCCCAAGACAAATCCCAAGAGAAGAATACAAACAGAATCAAGTGGAGAGATTTGTCTTTGCCCAAGTTCTTCTGAACTAGAAATTTCTAAAGGTGTTTTATGTGGCATGCTGCACTGTGTGCAGTTTTTAGCTTTTAAACTTCAGGGACATCAAAGTATTGGAAGAGATTCAAAGAAAGATAATAAAACTCTTCTGAGGCTGCCCTACAAAATTGGGCTAACTGCCCGAAAGAGAACAGTGCTGTTGAATCAGCCCTTGCTGAGGAAGCTGCCACCCTGGGCCGCTGAGCCCCTCTGTCTCCTCCATGGGACAAGGGCTGAGACCGTTATTCACTGCCTGGCTGGCCTCAAGGCGGCTGGCACACGTCAGAAGAAGAGTAAGGGCAGCACATGCTCAGAGCTCAGAGCCATGCTGGGGGGTTGCCTCAGAGAGGGTTTAACTGCAGGTTTGCCGTGGAGTCCTCAAACAATTACAAGGGGGGGGGGAAGTCTCAGGATCTAGATCCTGATCTGAGACTAGATTAATGAGTGCTATGACTGCTTCAGAACAATGTGTGCGTTCTCAGACACACTGGATTCCCACATCACCTGCCATTAGTTCTACATTGTAAAGAAGTGTCTTTAGTTCCATTCTTGAGAGCAGTCTCCGCCCAGGACGGGGTATAGACCTTGACACTAGGTTTAGCCCCTCACACAGATGATGTGAAAGTGAAGAGAAGGCAGATGGGAAGGAAACCTAGGTTCACTGAGTTCCATGACATGCCAGGCACTGAGCTCAAGGTCCTGTGCCTGTTCCTTTATTCAGTCCTCGGAGGTATTCTATGATCTGCACTTTAGTAACCCCTTGCTGGCTCATCCTGCTAAGGTGATAAGCCTAAGGGCACCCAGAGAGTAAATGGTGGACCTCAGGTCACACACGCCTGGATCTATCTTGCTCCTAAGCCCATGCTACTTCCATTATGTCACATTTCTTTTCAAGGACATAGACTATTATGGAAACAAACACAACAGACTTACCTGTGTTCCATATCCAAAAAGTACTAAACCTTCTTTGGTGGCCCCTGCTTTATTTACTTATTTGTAAATAAGTAAATAAAGGATGATGACCAGAAAAATGAGCAAACAGAAACTTCCAGGTTCTACTGCGTGCCTATTTTTCTTAAATATCTCAGTCACGAGAAAAGGATCTATTTAAAAATCTTATTCTAACTAGTTTCTGTCTGAGGACAGGTTATTCAGAAGTTTTCTGGATTTCCAGCATTTCTACATTTTGTTCATTAGATCATATGGATATTTTATGATTTTGTGATTACCAGTAAACTCTTAATAAAAATGAACCTGTCACCTTTGGAGCCCTTTGATGTACCCAAGACTAGATTTCAGAGGCCAACTGGGAATCTCGGTAAATCCCTGTCTTCTCCCATTTTAACAAGGAACCAAAAGAACTTAGAGTTGGTTCAAACATGACTAAGATCCATTGACTCAATATTCCCATCAGGAATCTCAGATACTTCAGTTGCCCTTGTTAGTTTCCCATGTCTCTTTACTACTGCACCACCTAAAAAGTTTAGGATTGGAGCACATAGAGATAGAGACCAAGGACAGAGGATGTCAAGTCCCTCAGGTACTTGAGGTTAGAATTCTTTCTTAACCCCTACCCGTGATCCCCTATGTGGAGAAATGCCATAGCAGAGGTAGCTGGAAAGTTATCCCATGGATTACACATCCTCCTGCAGTCTCTTACATATATATTCAGGATCTCTCAACCCACCAGAACAATGGCAAACTAGGGAGGAAAAGGAGGTAAGAGATAAAGATACAAAGGCTGAATAATAAAATGGATGAGTCAGTCAAGCAGAAGAAAAGAACATAGTCGTAGGCTGGCAAAGGTTATAATTATCAAGCTCCGTGAGTGTCAGTTCCAACAAGTACCGGGAAAGCAGAGCTAGGGGAGAGAATAGCAGAGGGCAAGGTTAAGGTGGGGGTGACATGGACAAGGGAAAGGGAAATGAGGCCAAGTCATTAGGGATGAATCAAAAGAAACAGAACCTGTGACAGCAGAGAGCATTGATCAGGAGCAGCAAGACTGCAACAAAATGAGAAAAGGAATGAATTGTCTGTGAACATTGAGTTTAGGGGCAAACCAGACATAAATCCCAATGGCTCCTGAGGTTGACATCACTGATTATAGCAGAGTACATATGTCATTGATGCTTAGAATGATGAGGCTGCACGATCGAAAACTTTTTTTTTTTTTTAAAGTAGTTTCCATGCCCAGCGTGGAGCCCAATGCGGGGCCTGAACTTACAGTCCTGAGCTCAAGACCTGAGCTGACACCAAGAGTCAGACGCTTAAGGGACTGAGCCACCCAGGCACCCCTATTGAGAACATATTAAAATATGAATGTATTTTATGGAAGACTGCAGAGACATATAATAAATTTTAGAAGGATTTTCATAAAATATAGTTTAATTTAAGTTTTATCAGTGAGTGCATAAACAATTTAACTATTTGCAAGTATAACCAGTTCCTAACCATCCTAGGTAACCTAAAGCATAGACATAGAGATCACTTGCCACATTTCTAAAAGCACAGAAATGGAAAGAAAATGGATTCCTGTTGCTAGATCATGGCATCCATTAGGGAAGGGTGGGTAGGTGGTGTGGAATTGCAAGATCTGAGTGTGCCAGGATATTTTAGTAGTAACGTTCTGGCAGGGTACTCAGGAACTTGCATTGGGAGAAGATCCGGAGTAAGGCAAGTTCAACGCTTATCTCAGATACAAAATTTAGGGGATACGGAAACCTCCAATGATCAAGATAAATAATATTTTGATGGAATATTTTTACAAATCAAAATTAATGCAAAAATCCCATGATGAACAAAATATCAAACTTTTAAACGAAGACAGAATCAGCAGTGACATTGAAAACATCCAAGACAGGCTGGGTGAACCAGAGAGATAGATGTTTGGGAGGAAGGACAAGTGGCTGATGTGGTGTGTTGAAAGAGTGAGACAGGGGAGTCAAGGACAAAGCCCAAGTTTATGACTCATGTGGCATGTCAGTCACTGACTTAGGGGTTTCAGAGAAGGAGTCCATTTGGGGGAGGGTGATGATGAGTTCCGCTATGAGTTTGTCACATATGAGGTGTACAGGGGCCATCACATGGAGGAAATCCAGCCAATGACTGGAAATATGGGCTGGTACTTGCAGAGGAGTCTGGGCTGGCTATAGAGAAAGAGGCTTTCTCACATGTAGATGCTACTGGAAGCCGGTGCATAGGTGAGCCTGCCCAGGGAGCAGGTGTATAGACAGAAGAGACAGATGAATGCACTGAACATAATAATAAAAAGCAATAGTAACATTTATTGAGGTTTACTGTGTGCTTGCCACTCTTCTGAGTTGTTTACAAGCAATATCTAATCAAATCCTCTCAGCAGCTCTAAAAGATCTATGCTATTATTATTCTCATTTTACTGATGAGGAAATGGATGCTTAGAGAAGTTAAGTAAGCCAGGATTTGAACTCAGCAAGTAAATGGCAAAGCCAAGATTTAAACTCAGGAAGTCCAAAGGAAAGCCATGGGTGGGGTGGGGAGGGAGGGCAACCTGGAGAGAAGAACAAGGACTAGGGTTTGAATTCTGGCTTTGTGGTGTATGGGCTGTGTGTGATCTTGGCCAGAGGTCATCCCCCTGCAGTCTCTGTTTCTTCATCTGTAAAATGGGGATAACAAAAGCTACCTCGTAGGGTTGATGGTAAGATGGGATGGGACATGTTAAGTGTGTGATGCATAGTAGGTGCACAGCAGAAGCTAGTTAACTGTTGCAATCATTAGAAACATACCAGGGTCATGGCAAACATTTCAGGGACCTTAGTGAAGAGGATATAGAGGAGAATATAATGGGAGAGGGAAAAGCAGAGCCAGGAGAGATGGGATCAAAGGGAGGAAGCACACACTGGTGTTTGGTTGGTTTGCCAGCCGTTGATGTCCTTAGCAGAAGCAGTAAATTTAGTGAAGTGGTGGTGGTGGGGTGGCGGGGAGGGGCATTAAATGATGCTGAGGAAGGAGAGCTAATGAATGTGAACAGTGCTTCCTGAAAGCATGGCTCTGAAAGGAAGGAAAAGGTGAGATGTTCCTTAAGGGAGACACAGAGGTCAGAGGAACACTCTCCCATCCAATGTATATCCCATGGTGGGGGAGAAGTTAGAGCAGTTGTGGAAAACAAAAGAAAACATCAGGCCTGAAAATAGTGATGACTTTCTACTTGAACTTGAACAGTAGTTGAACACATTCAAAAATGCTTTTATATCCGATGTAACATGGAGCCTTCAGAACAATCCTGTGGAGTAGATTAGGTGGGTAGAATCCCCAATTTATAGATATTAAAATGAAGACGTGGAAGATTAGAGATAAATTAAATGATTGTCAATGCGGAAAGATTAAGAGACTTCCTCTTCACCCTAGCTGGTGTGCAGAGTGGAGGTAATGGGCTGATTCTCTAACATAGCCACTAGAGGGGCTGGAGGAGTTGCAGGAGAGGGCTACTGGCAGAAGGGGTGCACTCTGTGTAGGCGAAAATGCATGGGAGGGAGGAAGTGAGTGAGACAGAAGAGACCTTTAGCTACCCCCACCCCCACACAAAGTCTAAACCTTGAGAGAAAGGTCTGAAAAGGATTGTAAACTTTAACTTTGCATTAAGAATATACTAAGACTTTTTTGGAATTGTCTTAAGACATTGAGAAAATATTGAAATTGTTTGCAGTATTTTTTTTTGGAGCCCTGGGCGCGTGGAGTACAGTGATATTTTCTTTTGTAGAAAAGAAGAAAGAACAAAGATGGAAAGAAGAGGAAGTGAGTGCAAAGATAAGGGTTTTAGGAGAAGTTGAGGTTTCGGAGAAAAGACTTAGAACTTAGAGAAAGTGGTTGAAAGTGAATAGAGATGGACTGAGGTCAAATTCTGGGAGAGAAAATCTACACTGAATTTAAAGGAAAAAAGACACGGACAGAAGTTGGGAAAAGTAGGATATTAGACTGAGTGCTTAAACAGTGACCCAAATAAAAGTGGTATGAAAAAGATGAAAGGTTTTATTTCTCTCACACAAAAGTCTGGGTTGAAGGCAGTCTGGGAGGCTAGAGGTGCTCTATGAGGTTGAAAAGGGGGCCCAGATTCCTTCTATCTTGTTGCTCCCACCGGTGTTGTCCTTATCTGTGCGACCAAAGTTGGCCCTCTACATCCATATTCCAACCCAGTGGAGGAGGGAAAGAGGAAGTGGGAGCTCTGAGTTTTCTTGGAAGAGCAGACACTCTGAATTGTGCACATCACTCTGGTCACACTCCATTTGCCAGAACATTGTCAGATGGCCCTACTCAGTTGCATAGGAGGTGAGGCAGTGTGGTCTCTCGGTGGGCAGTCCTGTGCCCAGCCAAAAGTCAGGGGAATGTGTTACTGAAGGAAAGAAGGGAGGACTTGTAAACTGAGAACAATTAGTCTCTGGACTCGCAGTTAGATACCATAGTTAGAAAATCAGAAGATCCCAAATGAGTAAGCTTGAGTAGGTTATGCAGAGTGTGTGCACTAAGCTGAGTTCAGATTGCAGAAGGGAGGTATGTGGGGTTTTGAGGGGAGTAAGAGAATAGTAAAGTGTGGAGGGGTGGGTACTATGTGTGTGGGATGGGACTGAGGTTCAGCGGGGCACACTCCCAGGCCCGTGACTCTGGCCTCCAAATATGCCTCTAGTTCAGGAGTCAGCAAACATTTTCTGTAAAGGGATAGAGAGTAAATATTTCAGCCTTTGTGGGCCATACAGTCTCTGTCAAATCTATTCAGCCCTGCTGCTGGGGCATGAAAGCAGCCTAAACAGTGTAAGCAAATAGGTGTGGTTGTTTCCCAATAAAATGTTATTCATAAAAACAGGCTCTGGGCCAGATTTGACCTGTGGCCATAGTTTGCTGACTTCTGCTCTAGTCTGTTGTTCTGAAAGTACAGTCCTCTGAACCTAGAATCTAACCCTGTCAAGCATAACAATTCCATCTACTATTCACTAATCTATTTATTTAACTGGGTGTGTTCTAGGCTAGGCTCTGGGATATGAAGGAAAGTGAGACACAGCACCTGAACATATAGGAAATTTATTGTCTAAGGAGATATACAAGGAAATAATTGCAAAACACCAGGGTAATTTCTTTCCCTTTTCTTCCTCCCTCCCTCCCTCCCTCCTTCCCTCCCTCTCTCCTTGCAGCTACTATTCACTAATCTATTTATTTAATTGTGTGTGTTCTACCCTAGGCTCTGGGATATGAAGGCAAGTGAGACACAGTGCCTGAACATATAGGAAAGTTATTGTCTAAGAAGACAAGTCCTTCCTATTTTCCTTCTTCTTTTCTTTTCTTTTCTTTCTTCTTTTTAACTGAAGTATAACATACAGTGTTCATTAGTTTCAGGTATACAATATAATGATTCAATAATTCTGTATACATTATTCAGTACTCATCAAGATGAGTGATCCCCTTTATTTTACCCCTCCCCCCCCCCACTTCCCTGGCAACTACCAGTTTGTTCACTGTATTGAAGAGTCTGTTTTGTTTTTTTTTTTAAAGATTTTATTTATTTGACAGAGAGAGACACAGCGAGAGAGGGAACACAAGCAGGTGGAGTGGGAGAGGGAGAAGCAGGCTTCCCGCCGAGCAGAGAGCCCGATGCGGGGCTCGATCCCAGGACCCTGGGACCATGACCTGAGCCCAAGGCAGACACTTAACGACTGAGCCACCCAGGCACCCCTGAAGAGTCTGTTTTTTTGTCCATTTTTTGTTGTTGTTGTTCATTTGTTTTGTTTCTTAAATTCCACATATGAAATGAAATCATATACTGGTAATTTCTATAATAGGTGCGGGGGTCAGATTCAGTAGGAGAGCAAGGGAAAGAGTGCCAAAGTTTGCCTGGAGGTCAGGGAAGGCTTCTCAAGGGCTAAGCTTGAGTTGGGGCTGGAGGAAGAAGGGAAAAATCCTGGCTCACCAAAGACGGAAGGGAATTTCACTGTGTGTGTGTGTGTGTGTGTGTGTGTGTTTACAGTATGTGTACCAAAATAGCAAATGAGAGAGTTTGGCATGTTTGCAGCACCCCAAGCATTCAAGGAACGGAGAGATGAATGTTAGATTATAAAAAGCCATTTATATGTTCCAAGGAATTTTGTTGGAAAATTAACTGGGCAGTGACATTAGCAGATCTGAGTGTTAGAGAGCTCCCTCCTGTGGGAGGATGTGCCATGGGTGGAAGGGGAGCAAGACCAGAGCAGGGAAACCAGTAACTATGACTGATTATCCTATGTTTGGGCGAAGGTCAAGGAGAGTCTGAAATGAGTTGTCAGTGGTGGGAAGGGAAAGAAAGAATGGACTCAAGAGATTTTTAGGAGTTAAGGTGATATGAATTGTTGGCTTAGTGGAAGCAAATTATGAAGGGAGAAGGAAGAATTCAGTATGACACCCAGGATTCTGGCTTGGGTAACCAAGTTCATGGTAGCACTTATCAAAACAGTAGGGATTATAGAGGACTAGGTTTGGGGAATTAGAAATGCTTCTGATACGCATTTGACATGGCTGGGAAAATCTAGGTGGACTCCACTGTGCTGATGGATGTTTATGTCTCTTCTTGGGAGAGAGTCTGGACTAGAACTACAGACCTAATCAATTAAGATGCTTCAGTTTTAGGGTGTAATTACTCACACTTTGTTACCTTCTGGAAAACACAGTTGCAAGACTAAAATGGACAAATATAGAAGTCAGGGGAAATTAAAAAATGGATATGAGATATAGAAGCAAACCAGAATCTGCCTACACTAACAGTAGCCTTCAAATTTTGCACTGAAATTCCCTGTGACCAATACAAAGAATGAGGCCATTGCTTGAATCATGGTATCTGTAGGATAAACAATCAATTATTTAGGAGAAGCCGGTTGGTCTTGGTACTGAAATTTAAGTTTCCCATGTGATACGGTGAGCAATTTCTCCAACAACATCTCCATAAAAAATAAAATGGTTTCACTGGGTTCTTTCTTCTCTCGTTCTCAAAGGGTCACATTAAAGCAAAGTTGTGCAAGAAGGTTGTCATTCTCAACTCACCTGTCATCTTCGTAAAGTCCCTAGATCAGTAACTCTCTGAGGGTTGTGCCAGAGAGATCTGAACCAGCTGGAACCTATATGACATTCTGGTTGCTACAGTGGACAATATCAAGTCAACAATGGCCTTACAGACTTATCTTAAAAAAGACAAATTTCTTCTCTTATTTTCATGAATTTTATTAACTATTCTTTTATATACATTTAAGAGATTTCTCTGAAAGAGGTCAACATTTTAGGGCAGGTATTTTCAAGGTCACTAAGTTTAGGCCAAAAAATACCTTTCTTGTTCAGAATGTTAACAAATAGATCAACAGAATATGGCCACTCTGAGCCGTTATCTGGAGCATGGGAATGACTTGTCCTGGACCTTTGTTATCCGGGACTGTTTCCTGCCTCTAAAAAAAAAGGGAGCTGAGTAAAGGTAGAGTCTGAAATAGAAGAGGAGCAGATTATCTCAATTAGGACATAGATTTGTCAATTTTCTTCTCAAAAGAGCATCTCTCAAGAGTATGTTTCCTCATCTTGACTATCCAGGTTTTGTTCTTTACATTTAAGAATCAGATTGCTTATGTACACTGTGAGAATATCCTGAGTGCACTGCGGCAGTCTGCATTTATTTATAATTATCCTTCAAACTTTTATGACTGGGAGATGCTGGGAATTGAGTTGGTAAAAGGAACAAAGGAGTTAGAGGGATATGTGCATAGAATGATGCTAAGGGTGGGGCACGTAAATATAACAGTTCCACTCACATCTAGCTTAGCTTCCCAGTATCTTTCCTCATAAAATTTTTACTTCAATTTATTAAAAAATTCTAAACTTACATCTTGGATTAAAGTCTTTGATCAAAAAATGAATATGTAGTATTACAAGTTGTTATTTGAGCACTTAAATAACCACCACACAGGCCAAATGATAAGATACTGACAGAATTCCAGAAGCATCCGCTATAACCCAACATATCCCTTTCTGTCACCAGCTCTTCCATCTATAATAGTCATGACCCCCAAAGTGATGGTAGTGACTACGCATCCCTAAATACTAATTTTTTATACATTCTATAAATGGAATCATATCACATATATATTTTTGTCTGGTTTCTTTCACTCAATGTTATGGTTTTTTTAAAAAATATTTATTTATTTGCTAGAGAGAGAGCACAAGCAGGGGGAGTGGCAGGCAGAGGGAGAGGGAGAAGCAGACTCCCCGCTGAGCAGGGAGCCCGACATGGGGCTCGATCCCAGGACCCTGGGATCATGACCTGAGCTGAAGGCAGATACTTAACCGACTGAGCCACCCAGGCGCCCCTCAATGTTATGTTTTTTTTTTTTTTTAAAGATTTTATTTATTTATTTGACAGAGAGAGACACAGCGAGAGAGGGAACACAAGCAGGGGGAGTGGGAGAGGGAGAAGAAGGCTTCCCACCAAGCAGGGAGCCCGATGCGGGGCTCGATCCCAGGACCCTGGGATCATGACCTGAGCCGAAGGCAGATGCTCAACGACTGAGCCACCCAGGCGCCCCCCCCAATGTTATGTTTTTATAATTCACCCATGGTGGTATGTGCTATGATTCACTCATTTTCGTTGCTGTGTAATATTCTACTGTCTGAATAAACTCCAATTACTTATCTATTGTGTTATTGATAGAATTGGGTTGCTTCCAATTTGGAGCTTCCCCCCCCTCCCAATTTTTCCAGTCGCCCCTGCTGCTCTCCTCTTGTCATATATTTTCCAAAATATAACAGGATTAGAAACAGGAGACAATGAGACTTATCTACTAACGGTCATTATTAACTTTTTCTGGAAAATTATCTTCAACAAACTTATTTGACCAGACTTACCTTTGATGATGTGAAACATACAAAGGTGCCAAGTAAATGGTAAAACACTAAAAATATTGAGTATGAGTTCTCTTACCGCAATTATTACAATTCTAGAACCAGTGTAATTAGTTAGCTAACATGAATATGCACACAGTGTCAGGTATTAGGTGCTAATCGTCCCCAAGCCCATCAGAGTAGGAGCTATTGTCACCATTTTACAGATGGTGACACTGAGGCACAGAGGAGCAGGCCCGTACATGCCATCACACAGCTGTTAAATGAGAGATCTGGAATGCAACCCAGATGACCAGACTCCATAACTGCCCTCACCTGTTGTACTACGTACTTTAACTAAAGGCAAACATGGGGAGAAAAGGTAGAACTTACATTTAAGGTCCGGTTCTGTTTTCAAGATCACATGATACAGACTTCCGATAGAAAACAATCATGTCAGTGCAGCCGCGATAACCTGTGTTAAGGCAGAAGAAGGATCTGTAGGTGGGCTCCCCTGCAGCTAACAGGTTAGGGCTCTTCATTTGCAGCTGGTCCTGCAGGGGCAGAGGGGCTCTGGCAGTGACCTTACGGAGCGCCCACACAGGAGCCGACCCCGCAATCTACAGCCACAATTCCCCAGTGCCTGTGCAGAAGGTCCCCTGGGGCTGGGTCACAGCCCGAGGTTAGACGGTGTCACAAGGCTGTGTAAGGTAAACAGCAAAGACAACCTAAGCAGCGGCATTTCATTCCATACAAAATCTTCAGTGCCTTCTCCAGAACTGCCTCCTCACCAGCCATCAGGGAGTGTCTGGTGAATGATCTAGAAGAAAAAAAATATGAAACTGGTTTGATCGGCTTTATGAAACTGCATCCTTCTGCTGTTAGTGAGAATAATTAGGATGGCATTCTGAACAAAGCTCTGATTCCCCATGCTTTCCTCCTCTCTGGAAATATTTTATTCGTCAGAACCTGCTGTGGGCACGCTCATAAACAGAGACGCACATGGCCTTCCCTGCCAAAGCGTCTGTTTGTGGCGGCCCAGATACTGTCGGGAGCGTGCGACGTTGTCTTCCTGCAACCAAAAGCAAGGGCAGACAATTAAAACCCTGATTTATTTATACGTCTCCTCTCTTTCCTTCAATTGAATATCTTCTTCAGAAGAATTCTGTTAATATGATTTATCACAATAAACAGCATGGTTCCTGCTTTAATTGATTTATCTTTTTCTCCATATAAAATTTTTCCTGTAACTCTATTCTGCATCAACTTCTGTTGTCTTTTTTACACCCCCCCCCCGTATCTTTGCTGACTTTGATAATTTCTACAGAGACTAGATTTTTTTATACAGTCTGCATCTTAAATCATTCATTTTCTCATTTTTAAAGTGCTGATTATAATCATCCCTTAAATTTACTGAAAATTAGCATGAGTTTTAAACCATTAGTCAAAAAAGAAGAGGCTTTTTTAAAGAAAGCTCCCTGCTGTTCTTTGTGGATGAAACAGTTGACATTTTGTTAAGAGATTTTTATCTGACTTTAATTCTCTAGCTTTAATGTATTCTTCAGTTATAAATGGAATGGTTTGTCCTAAATGGAAGTGTATCTATATAAGCATAGTTATATCCAGTCTTTAAAATGGATCATTTCATTTCACACATGCTATAGAATTTTGAATTTCACCTTTACTCATCTCAATTTCTTTACTAAGAACGACTCTGTTGCTCCAAATTCCTATATCAATGGGTTGGATATATCAAATTGTGGTAGTAATTGTTCCTAAGTACATATTTTATAACATGTACTAATGGAGTAATAAAATATATTGCAATAACAATATGCTCTGCCTGATAGAATTTCATCATGAGACTTCATTAACACATTCAGCTGATACCAGCTTTTGAAAACGCCTTCCATTGTGGTGGTAGAGAACTACTCTACATAAGTGAACAGAGAAAATGGGATTCAAATAGGAATTTCTAGGAAGGCTGAGTGGAATGAAAAAAAAAAGTACAGAAACATGAATGAATGCTGACCAAGCGTTTTTGACATTGCTTGAAGCTGGATCGATCCTGTGGCTCCCTGGACTCTTGTAACACCCCAACCTTCCACGACTTCCAGGCCAGGCTCTGCCCTCGTGCCTGAATGACACTGCTTTGCCGAGGTCACCAACGGGTTCCTAACTGGCAACCCCAATGGCCAGATCTTAGTCTTCGTCTTCCTCAAGCAGGCATTAGCCCTTCCTTTTTCTAATTTCCCTGTTCCCTGGACTTTGTGCGGGGCTGGCTCTGCCACCTCCCTGAAGGATCCCCTTCAAGCACACCGGTTGCTAGGGCTCCATGCTGCACACCCTGCCTGTTCCCTGGGTTCCGTCTCTGCTCTCCTCCCCGCGCGCCCCCCCCCCCCCCCCGGGGGATCTCTCCCCCTCTTGCCTCTTCACCATTCCCAGGGCTGACTTTTCACCCCATGCCAATGCCTGTGAAATGCATTGAATCCAAGTCAACTTGTCCAAAACCAGACACTATTTCACTGTTCCTCAAATCAGGTCTTCCGGGGGCCGTTTGCCCTGTGCTGCTTCCTCGGGGCTCCTTGTGATCCGGAGTTGTTTCCCTGATTCTTTCCTCGTCTTCTCTGATTCATCCTGCTCAGTATTAGAAATTAGTTCTCAGGCCAAGTTCCTACTAAAAACAACTCCAGTGATTCCTTACTGTTTGCCAATTAAAGTATATTAAAGTTTCTTCATGACGAAGCTGTAATTTCTTCCTAGAGTTATTTCCCACTATAATGTATATATGCTCTCTGCACTGCTGCCAGACTTAATTGCTTGTAAACATTATAGTTAATAAATATTATTTCCACTGGCTCTCAGGTACTATAAATATGTGAACATACAAATGACTAAACAGCATAAGAAAGATGACTTAATACAGCCCTCTAACCGTGAGATACTTAAACATAAAATTATAATTTTTTTTTTTTTTTTTTTAAAGATTTTATTTATTTATTTGAGACAGAGAGAATGAGATACAGAGAGCATGAGAGGGAGGAGGGTCAGAGGGAGAAGCAGACTCCCCGCCGAGCAGGGAGCCCGATGCGGGACTCGATCCAGGGACTCCAGGATCATGACCTGAGCCGAAGGCAGTCGCTTAACCAACTGAGCCACCCAGGCACCCTAAAATTATAATTTTGAAATAATATGTAAAGTTCAAAAAAATTCTTTGCTTGTTTCAATTATGTAGATTATCTTAAGAATTATGCAAAAATCTAAAATAACTTCCTTTTTTGTGTGTATACCCTTCTCCTGTTTTGTAGGAAACAACCTGATAGCTTAACACCTGACTTTCTCTTCCCAGTTAAAGGTCGTTTAACTCACATAGATTATACATAAACTTTTTTGATCTTAATTAACTCTTTTGTCTGATTTCATGTGTTTCTTGACTAACATTTCTATCATCCCGGTCACAATCCATTTGACATACCTCTCAGCAAAAAGCTGGCCCTTCAGTTAGGAAACGGAGCCACATTTTACATCTATTCCCAGCCTTGAACATACCATCTGACCCCTCAGCAGCTGTCCTTCCCTCTATCCACAACCCCTTCCTTTCCAGTTTTGTGCTTTAAATAGACCCCTGGACTTATGGGACTTTGTCTTCTGATCTTTCCTTATTTACATAAATACACAATGCAACACATACTAGAATAGCTTATTGAATTTAAATAGGTAATATATTTACAGTGGTGTGTGTTTTGTTTTGTTTTTTCCTTCTACAAGGCTGGGCTTCTGAAATGTCATTGACTTTCTTTTGTCAAACCATCTTGATCATCATTCTGGGCTCATTATATTAAAGTAGAAAGTGTATTTCACTAGAACCCTCTGTTTATAAACACCTACTCATTCCCCCTCAGGGGACCACACCCCATGGGCCAGGAGGATGCTGGGAACTCGCACTGAGTGTTTGGCTTAGTTACAGTTGGGTAATTGCCTCTGACCCTGTTCCTAAGCTGTGATTTCCAATAGCTACAGGGATTTCCTCTACTTCTGACCTGATTGAACCCATTGTGTAACTGGCTCGGTATGATAGCCCTGATGTGGAGAAGAATGAACAATTCTCTGGAGGCAGACAAGGGATTGATTTCGAACACAGGGATTGTTTACATTTCAGGCAACAGGACTGTAATTTAAGGGGTAAAGCAGAGTCAATGAGGCCAATATAATGGTTTCCCCTACCAGCACTGATGCAATTAGCAACTAATTTTAATTGAAAAGGTGCAGGAACTCTTGGCCCTCTTCCTCTGGCCATCAGAAAATAGGAAATGGGAGGGAAAACCAAGTCAGTGTTCATTTTGGTGGAATGGTAATGCATGTTTAGTAATACCAAATCTAAAAAGCATAAATCACTTTAATAGATTCAAATTCTGTTATATTATGCCATTGGTGTGACCTGGCTTTGAATGAGAATAATTGGCATTTCATTTATACGAGTTATTGAAGGTTATTAAGGAGATACTTTCTCTATCCCCAAAGCCACTCTTTTTTTTAAATTTAAATTCAGTTAATTAACATATAATGTATTATTTGTTTCGGGGGTACAAGTCTATCCCAAAGCCACTCTTATCATGTAGTCTGTGCCCCTAAATTTTCACCAAATTTGCCAAACAGAAATTCAGTTTATTATATTAGGCCTAAAGCATTCTGGCTACTGAAGTCGCTTCTTACATGCTATCATACTTCAGTAAACGTAAGGAACACCTTGGATACCATGTCTCTGATTCTGATTCACTGGGTCTAGGAAAGGACCCAAGAACTTATATTTTCCTTAAGCATATTCAGTGAATCTGGTTTATGAATTGCATTTTGATAAATACTGCTCTACATCTAGAGATTACATATGAACTAGGTATCAATTATTAAATGTCTTAGGCTTATCTGAAATCATTTTTTCTTCAACAGCATGTTGGAATATTGGAACACAAATCAGCTCAGTTTCAAGAGAGGGTCATGGCAAGAAGAAAGTATGCAGCATGGGTTGGTTGTCTGAAAAAACAGGCTCAGACTGGGTGTCTGGGGAAGGAGCCCTGAGTGGGTGATCCGAAGCCTGCATATGTGTGTTGGATGCATGTGGCCGGCAGCAGGGCCAAGATTGAAGTTGGATTGGTATCTGAGGGGGATTATCTGGGATTCACTCTTGGGGTCATGTAAGAATAAGTGTTTCCTCCCATTTTGCACCCTAGGCACCTCATTCACCTCACCCTAGTCCTGGCTTTGGCAGATAGCCTCTGAAACGGCTGCCAATGATCCTACCTTCGGGGATTCATGCCCTTGTGTAATCTGCGACTCTTGTGTGTGGGCTGAACCTAATGACTTGTGTCTAATGAGTAGAACAGAGCAAAGGTGATGGGATGCCACTTCTAAGAGTAGGTTATAAGAGACTGTGACTTCTACCTTATACCCCCCACAGCTCATCTTTTGTTTTTTAACTCTGATGAAACAAGTTGCCATTTGTGACTATTGAGGCTTATTGGCATTTCTGCCTTATTGGGAGACCTATGTGGCAGGGAACTGAGGGTGACCTCCAGACAACAGCCGGTGGATCCTTCCCTGGTTGAATCTTCATAGAAGACCACAGCCTCCGCAGACAGCTTGATTGTAATCTGCGGGAGACTCTGAACCCGAAGCTCCAGCTAAGCCTTGCCCAGATTCCTGACCACAGAAACTGTGAGATAGTCAATACTGTTGTTTTACGTCACTGTGTCTTAGAGTAATGTTTTATGCAGCAATAAATAACTAACATAGTGCGGAAAGATCCTGGTGGTGGTGGTGGTGGAGTGTTGGTTGTTGAACCCGAAGAACAATATAAACAAGGAAAAGTGAGAAGGTACTGAGGACACACTGAACCCAGTTTTGTGTGTTTTAGACAGTTGGGCCAGGGATGGTTCTTCCTACGGGTTGCTTCTTTTTCTTCTTCCTTACCTCCTCCAACCCTTCGCTTCCTTAAGAGGAGAAAAAAAAAAAAAAAGCTGGAGAGTTGCTTTATCAGTGTTAACTGCTAAGCTTTGAAATTTCTTCTATTAAATGTCCAAGATTGGGGTGCCTGGGTGGCTCAGTCGTTAAGCGTCTGCCTTCGGCTCAGGTCATGATCCCGGGGTCCTGGGATCGAGTCCCGCATCAGGCTCCCTGCTCCGCGGGAAACCTGCTTCTCCCTCTCCCACTCCCCCTGCTTGTGTTCCCTCTCTCGCTGTCTCTCTCTGTCAAATAAAATCTTTAAAAAAAAAAAAAGTCCAAGATTATTGCCATCACCACCTCCTTGTCTATCATAAACTCCTTCCCTGAAATTTGCCATGGTTCCAAGTAAGAAGGTGACTGTATTTAATAGTGATAATATCTTCAGCCAGCAGCCACAGCCACTAGAATACAAAAATTAAAATGTTTGACATTGCAAGGATGTAGAACAACTTGAACTTTGTATACGTTGCTGGTGGGAATGCAAAATGGGGTGGTCACTTAGGAAAACACCATGACACTATCTTATAGAGTTAAACCTAAATCTACCATGTGACCCAGTAATTATACTCCTAGATAGCTATCCAAGAGAAATAAAAACTTCTGTGCACACAGAGGCTTACATTAAAATATTTATAGCATTTTACTTGTAATAGTCCAAAGCTAGAAACAATCCAAATGTTCATCAACTAGTGAATGGATAAGCAAAACTGGCATTAACAGATTGTCCTCTGTTCCCCTTTGTCTTTCTCAGGGTCCTCTCAGGTGAGTGCCTTTCTTCTAACACCATGAACAGTCATATTCCTCCTAGGCTTTGGGTTTGGGGCTCAAGAGGGAGGGCATTACCTTTCTGATGGGAGAGCCAACAAGTGGGACCTTCTACACTAACTTAGATTTGTCCTTTTTACGGGCCTCTGATATTCACTTGCCAATTAGCTCTTAGAAGCCTCTATTGGAAATAAGGTGCTTCTGAGATTTTTGATGCAGGGATGCAGCTCAGAATTACAAGTGGCCTCCTTAATATTCTGCATCACTAGCTAAGGCTTACACAGCAAATATCCATGCCCATCAAAAAAAAAAAAAAAGTCTAAGGTAAAGTGCATGCCTAGCATAATGTTAGAGCCGTCGAATCGCTATGTTGTACACCTGAAACTAATGTAACGTCGTGTGCCGACTGACTATACTTCAATTTAAAAAAGTACGTGCAAGAGGTTCATAGGAATAAAAGGGCCGTTATGGAAGAACTAGTATAAGCCAAGTGACATCTGCCACGACCTTCAGTCCCTCAAGAGGGCTACCCTATAGCTCACTGTAGTTCTATTATTTTTTTCTTTTTTTAAGCCCACCTAATGATTCTTAACTTAGAGCTGACAAGCTACATAGAGTACATGAGTCAGGACCAGGACTTGCAGAGGTCAAGAAACTTTATTCTTTATGAATGATCGCAGAGAAAAGATAAACATCCTCATCAATGGGGTATTTTTTTTTTCTTGTAATGGTAGAGCATCTTCCTTCCAGATCGATGTCAGCACATCCCTTGGCAAGCAAGTCTATAATTCCATCTCAGGCAACTCCTTTTATGGGCATAACAAAGTCATTGGCTGATTTAAATGAAGGAAGGGGGCTGAACATTTAGAATAAAGATGAAAAAATTTTTGAATTTTTGTGAGCCCCGATGACTAACTTTCCACACACACAAAATCACTAGTGATGAAAATAACTATTAAATATAACTAATATCACACTATACCATTATATGTGGTTTTGACTTGTTATCCCCCCTTTTTTTTCTTTCGTATTTGTCTAGTCTTGTGTGCTTGCTTAAAACCAATGAGGCCATGGCAAGGTTAGAGTTGAGACCAGTTCTTTAAGGGCTACTTCTTGTTCTGCTGAGAGTGTATCTTCAGTTGCCAGGGGAGGACGTGTGCATGAATTCTCTTGCCTGGGTTAAGGTCAACTATAGCCGTGTAGAATGAACCCAGCTGTGGCAAGTTGGTAAGTCCAAATTTCAAGATGACACAAAGGGATTGAGTCAGGCAAGAACCAGAAGATTTGGGGCCAAGTTAAATGCTATTGCTTAATGGGAAAGAGGAGGGGAAGGAGGACATGGAAACGCACAGGCCAGTTCCTGCTGAGATGATATGCCTCTGGAAACCCTGCATGCTTAGTGTTAACTTGGTGTTGGTTTGTGTATTTTCAAAATCTGCAGTGGGTGGCTTCCACAGTCACCCTGTGACTGGGAACCTGGCACCCTCTGATGACTTTCACCCTTTCACTGTTCTTGGGACTTGTCTGAGAGGTTCTAATTCAAAGGAAGCTTTTACTTTGAAAGCTTCAAAAGTCATTTCACTCTACAGATTATATGTGGAGTGAAAGGCGTGTTTACACTTAGCTCCAATTGCTCTTAAATCCCTCAGCTTGTTCTTGCTGGTAAAATTTATGCGAGTGGGAAAGAGATTATTTCTAGGTATGGAGTGTGTGTTAGAAGTTATTTTTTTTTTTTTTCATTCTCATTCAACAAATATACACTAAGCAGCCGCTAGATTTGGGGGTACATGGGCAAAGTGCCTGTTTCAGAGCTTGTGCAAAGTCTCAATTCCTGAGGGATCCAAGCCCTGCTCTTTGAGCCCTGGGTCGAACCATAGACACAGGTAGTGCTGACAGCCATGTTCTTGTCATGGCTGAAGGCTTCTGGGGGATGGATCTTTGAGGAGCTACCTTAGCTGAGGCTCTCTTGGTTGAATCTCTAAGTACAGCGGCACGAGCCAAAGCTTCCTGTTGTGTAATGTAGCCTAAGGGGAGAGAAATGAGAGAAAGCTCAAAGTCAACAGTCTTACAAAACAAATAAGCAAACAACCCTGCAAATATTTACGGATTCATAAAATGTCTTCTACTTCGCAGGGTAGAGACAGTTATGTTTAGCACACCAAGACTGTATGATTTTTGAGGATATGAAGTAGACTTTTCTTCTTTTGCATTTCTTGTTCATTAAGTTAATACATAGTCATTGATTAACATAACAGATCCCTTGGAGAGGGAGCTAGGCCTTGAGTAATCTGAGCATGCATTGCATATCTTTGTTTTCAAAACTTTCTTCAAACCAGAAACAGAGATATTCAGTCTCTGTCAGGGTTTTTAAATAAGTGTAGTCTGCAGGCCACCCACTACAGAATCATCAGGCTGAGACCACATTTAATAATGCTTTTTAAAAATTCAGATTTCTGGCTCTATTCCAAAGACTTTCCTGATCAGAAACTCAGAGAGCTAGGCCTGGAAATCTGCATGTTGATAACATAACACAGGTATGTGCACTAAATACTGAATATCCCTGCTCTGGTTTCACTGGCCTCTCTGCAGTTTTGCTCTACAAACAAAGCTAGTAGGTGATGCTTCTGCAGGAATGCAGGCAATCATGGGGAGCAGGCCGCATCCTGGCTCTGCCATTTACTAGTCACA
This sequence comes from Neomonachus schauinslandi, assembly GCF_002201575.2. Lineage (NCBI taxonomy): Eukaryota > Metazoa > Chordata > Mammalia > Carnivora > Phocidae > Neomonachus > Neomonachus schauinslandi. The sequence goes on along the minus strand of NC_058405.1, from coordinate 53,146,316 downwards.
TGACCCTGGTCAAATGATTTCTTATCCACGCCTCAATTTTCTCTTCTGTAAAATGTGAGTTATAAAGGCACCTACCATCTAGAGGTGTCTGAGTTTCAAATAAGACAATATATGCAAAGTGCTTAGAACTGTGCTAGGCACAAAGGGAAGCCTAATAACAGGTAACTATTGTTATTGTTCTTGTTACTCAGTCATTGGCAAAAACCATGTCTTCCTTTTGTGCGAATGCAGGAACAGCAATATAAGGTAGATGTGCTAATGTGAAGTGAGCTGCTTATAAAAAGAAAGCTCTGCCAGAGTCAGGAGAAGAGTGTAATAGAGGCCAGCTGGAGACTGAAAACGTTTCCTAGAAGAAAAGGGACTTAACAACAATCACACCTCCAAAGGTTGTACTTAAAGTCTGTGAAGGTCTTTTGCAACCATTATTTCATTTGTGCTTCATAAAATCCCACGAGGTTGCTACAAGAGAGATGTCAGAGCACGGGGGTGAAAATGTATGCTCTTTGCCGGCAAGGCCCTGACATTCGCTAGGCGTGTGTCTTGATCAAGTTATATAATCTGTCTGAGCTGCAGTTTCCCATAGCTGTAAAGTGGGGAGAAAATGAGATGTTGTGTGTAGAGCTCTTAGCACAATGTCTGGAACATGGTAAATGCTTAATAAGTGTAACTGTTATTGTGGTGAGTAAACTGAGCCTCTGAATTTGCATATCCAGCAAGGGGCTGAGCAGTGGTTTGAGCCTAGACCATCTGCCTAAGCCCATCTCCATTTCTACTAGATCAAGTTTCTATAAATCTCAGACAGTTGTTGACATTTTATAGCAATCCGTACTCTGATTTCTTGAAACCCTCTTAATTTACCCATAAAACCTTGCTTTCTATTGTCAGGGATAATCATTTTTAAACATGGCCTACCAATTGTGTTATAATATAGCACGCTGGCAGAGGCCATTCTATTTGAATTATTTATCTGGAAACTTGACTTCTGGCTCCAGCACACAAGTCCCTCCCAAGGGTGCCTGGTTTAGGTCAGGTAGTTAAAACTCACCAAGCAGCTGCTGGTGCTGAAGGCTGTGAATATAGCGGTTCTGCAGGGCCTCCCACTGGGGCCTGGAATTGTAAATCCTCATGATGCTATAAAAGTAGCGTTGCTGCCCTTGGGTTAAGTCCTGTCAAAGCAGAGCAGGTGATTTTGATGAGTTGGTGGAGTTCTATAGGACTAAGAGTGTGATGTATTCAAAGCTGACTTCTTTGGAAATAAGATATATATGTATACATATACATATATATGTATAACAATTTTATATATATACATTTCGCAATTGGAAAACAACAATTGGGCCATGTCTTCCCTAGTTTACTTAAACAACTTCCACTGGCCTGTGTGATAGTGAAATTGGGTAAATAAAAGATTCTAGGTAAGTAGGTCAAGGTATTGGGCTGAGAGGGGTCTAAGGATTTCCAACATTTTATAATTTTATTCCTGTATTATGATCCTTGTTGAAGAAGGTAGGCTGTGAGAATCTACACAGGGCCTGACGTAGGCCAGGCCAGGGAATGGGGACAAGAGAACTTTTCACCAAGAGTTGTCAGTAAGCAAGGGAGATAGCTAGATGAGTAGATGGGTAATGTGATAAAGGTTCAACATTATTACTTCAAAGGTGCTACAAAAACAGAGAAGAAAACAAAGTCTGTGCAGCAATCAAGGAAGGCTTTTTCAATGAGGTGACCAAAACATCTGAGTCTTAGAATGAGGAGGAATTTCCCAAGGCACTAGAATACTGGTTCTCAAAGGGCATCGACATCACCTGGGAATGTGTTAGAAATGCGAATTCTCAGGCCCCATCCTAGATCTACAGAATCCTAAACTCCGGGGAGTGGGGCCTGGCACTCTGGGTTTTAACAAGCTCTCTAGGTGATTCTGTTACAAGGACAGCAAAATTTGAGAACCACTGTGCTAGAAGAAAAAGAAAAGCTAATTAGTGGGAGAAAGTGGTGTAAATTTTCCTATGGGACAAAATGTCTGGATATATTAGAAACCAGATTTTTTTTTTTTTTCACTTCAAGCAGAATATAGAGTCTGAGCTGGGGAAGGCTGTAGAGGTAGGCAGGGGAAGATCATGGAGGACTTATAGGCAGTGTTCACATTCAAATTTAAAAAATAAGAATTACAAAAAGAGTTGAAAGATTACCTTTAATACGAGGAGCCACTGAAGGTCTTTATTTCAGTAACGTGGTTCTCAACGGGAGTGATTTTTGACCACTAAGGACATTTGGCAATGTGGGAAGACATTTTTGCTTGTCATAAATGGTGAAATGGAGGATGGATGCTACTGGCTGTCGGCAGATAGAGGCCAGGAGCGCTGCTGAACATCCCCCAGTGCGCGAGACAGCCTCCCAGCCCCTCACAACAAAGAATGATCCAACCCGAAATGTCATACCTGAAAGATCACTTTGGCCCCACCGTGGAGAATGAGCTTATGGGAAGACAGGCCACTGGTAGGGAGAGCATTTAGAAGGCTGCCATGTAGTGAAAAGGAGGAACAAGAAGGACCTGGACTACGGTTACTGTTCTCTACCTAATCTGTTGTCAGTGCTTACGATGATACTGGCCTCAACATTCTAGAAAAACCAAGGTGAAATAAGTTCACCCTAGGCCACAAAATTCAAAACAGTGATAGAAGTTTCAAAAGTAGTTGATAACCATTGTTAACCATTATTTAGTTATGGAAACTAAAATTAAGTTAATTATATGTAACAGTAAAGTGGCTTTTATCTGTTAGAAATTTTGTGTGGAGTTGAAACCTCTGAGTCAGATTTTTTTTTTTTTTGATGTCTAGAGACCTTAAACTTGATATCAAAAATATATCCAGAGTGAAAGCCAAGCCAAGTACTTCACAATTTGAGGCATCATTTGAACTTTACAGTTTCTGAATTGGATGTTTTAAAAAAGAATATCTTTGAAGAAGATAATTGATTCCTAATTAAGCCTTTTCCAGTGATGGAGAACAATATAATATGAAAATAGCAGTCAGTTTCAAGAGCAAAGCTCCAAAGGGCAATGAGAGTTTCCATTATATAAGATAAAATCTTACAAGTTATGGTTTTATTTTACAGGGGAAAAAAAAAAAGTCTATGTCTTTTCCTTAGCAGAGGTCTAAACTTCCTAAATAATAGTCCTAATATTCTTACCCTGTTGTTTATCCTTCTTGAGGGGATGGAAGAGAACTGAAATTTTTGCAAAAAGTATTAATGACTGGGTGTTGTACGAAAACAATGAATCGTGGATCACTGCATCAAACACTGGTGATGTTTTGTATGGTGACTAACATAATAAAATAAAATTTAAAAAAAAGTATTAATGAGAATGGCTTTAAATAACTGTGACTGAAAGGAACTACCATAGCTCTCTAGCAGGGAGCCACAGCGTGGTCAGCTGTGAACTGCCCATCACTGGGAGTGCTTCAGCAATGAAGATGTGACTATCTGCAGAGCTCCTGAAATGGATGGGTATAGGACCAGACCATCCAATTGCTCATTCATTCACCCTGCACACCATCAACATGCACTGAGTGCCGATGTTGGGCCCGATGTTACCTGAAGCTGGATAAACAAAGACAGGAGAAAAAGCCCTCAAGCCTTGAAGGAGAGACAGGCAAGTTCCATCCATTAGTGAATGATACACTGTACCTTCATTAAGGGAGTGTTGTGGGTGTAGGCAGAGGAGGGGACCCGAATGCAAGGAATCCGTGGAACATTCCAAAGCGTTTGTTGTCTTTTCTGTTTTTCTCCCATTCTGTATCCTGTACCTTCAAGGAACAACAAAGCATAGCATGAAATTTCATTTTGTTCAACCTGTTTTGGGAATGGACCTAAGTAAATAAGTAAGCAAGCAAGCACGTAAATAAATAAATAAATAAATTCTTGTTATTGATGTCGAGGGATAAAAAGTTTTCTCACATGTTTCTAAGTAATTGGATCTCAGCAGACTGCTTAGTTCTGCATTTTGCCCTATTCTCCCCCACCCCAGTTGTTGAAAGAATAATTCAGAGTTTTTTGTCTTTCTGCTTCATCTTGTGTTTGCAACAAGTGGACTGTAGAACCACATCACGTCACAAGTTATTTCTTGATCATTTTAAATAATAGTTATTACCTTATTTGATTGTAAAAGTAAAATATGTCATTTTTGGAAATTTGAAAAAAATCTAAAAATTGAAGAAGAAAATATGATTATCCATAATCTAACTGTCCATAACTGTTGGTGGCTTTTGATTGATTTCCTCTTACTCTTTTTTTCCTGGGTGCATTTTGATTTTAGAAAAGAGAGACCATACTCTATATGTTGTGCACTTTCCCAGCTCATGGAATATCCCTTAAAAAATATGATTTTTAGTGAAAGTATAGTATTCTTTACATTATTCTCCATTTCTTGCACATTTTGATTTGCAATTTTACAGCAGTGTACTATAAAAGAAACTGTTAAACTTAGCTGTATTTCTTGCCACTTGCCTGACAAAATGAAGGAGCCACACCTGCTATGGGTAAGTCTTTTTTCTTTACCATATATTTTAGGGTTTGGAATCTGAGATGTCTGTAATTATAAAAAAAATTAATCAAGGGGTAGTGGATATATTAGAATAGGGTTGCCAAGGCATAGACTGAGAATTCCAAGCGTTTTCCCCTCTGCTCACACCTTTGTCCTTGCCAAACCTACCCCATTGGGTTGTTTGATTAACTGAGATCATGGCTATGGAAAGCTCTCAATTTATGTGAGCTCCTTTTCTCTCTCCTCTCCCCATACTTTATGCTCTCACGCACATGCACACACAAGAGCACACACATGTACACACTGAAGAAGTATTTTAACATGTGAGGAATCTTTGCTTCTGAGTTCACAAAGTGAAGGCTCAGATCTTCCAGAAGAGAAATTTATTAGGAAAACATCAGTCAACATCTCTGTGTGTCCTGTTTCCACGATAAAACTTATAAATTAAACTATAAATATTTTATTTAATACTACTTTCCCTCATCGTGCACTTCAGAAACTATACCAACTAAGATATACTCTTTTAATATTCTCTGTGATAGAAGCCAACACTCTATCCTGTACTCAGATCGTCTCAGTATCCCTCCTCCCGTTTTCCAGATCTGGAGAGCAGAGCATAAATATTCTTCAAAGCTAGAAGGATTTCTTCTTTCCTCAAATAGCATAAGGAAATGACTGACAATCTTTCTTGTGGCAACAATTCATGTGTGCTTTTCTTGGGCTGTTGCTGAGGAAATCCGTCTTACCTATTCAAGTGGACTATACCTGGTAAAGTTTGATTAAAATGCTTGGAGAATTCAAGGAGGACAAATCTACCAAATATCTTTTTTTTTTTAAAAGATTTTATTTATTTATTTGACAGAGAGAGAGAGACAGCGAGAGAGGGAACACAAGCAGGGGGAGTGGGAGAGGGAGAAGCAGGCTTCCCGCCGAGCAGGGAGCCCAATGTGGGGCTCGATCCCAGGACCCTGGGATCATGACCTGAGCTGAAGGCAGACGCTTAACGACTGAGCCACCCAGGCGCCCCCAAATCTACCAAATATCTTATGCCTGAAATAAAAAGGACAAATTTGCTTAAAAGACTTACCCTGTATTATAATCTCCCCCCTTTTAAAAGCTTGTACTCATATTCAGTGTAGTTTCCTTGCAGGGTCTCTTTCTTCATGTGAAGGTGGCAGTAGAAATTCAGTCTGTTGATAAGCTGATATCCAAGCAACATCACGTGATGACACAAGGAGCTGGGGGAATTTGGCTGCATGCCTTTCCCTGCTTCTGGGCAACAGTCAACTGCACAGTTTATCTTTTTTCTTTCAAATTTTGTGTCTCATCAAGTGCCAACTTCTAAATCTACCATATCTGCATTATGTGCAGACATGAGAAAATAAAGTGCATGGAGACAGAGAGGCTGAATATTAAAGGTCAAGAAATCCACCAGGGCAATGGGCCATTACATGAGTATTTCCCACATTTGGAGTCAGTACCCTCCACCCACATTGCTCAGAATGATGAAGGAACAGTTTCTAAATATAGAGGTACAGGTATGAATTTTACTGTGGTAACCTATGGAATTGTCCCATTGCTCAAGATAATAGTCCTTTCTTAATTTTTGGAGGAGTAAGATATTCTCATTGACCTTGGATAGAGGCTGTGTATGATGATAATGAACTTGTGGCACAAGGATCTTTCCCACACTGATGTCATCAGCGTAAGGCTTACGTTTTAACCTGACTCATGAAAGCAGTCTTATCCCTTCCTCTGGGCTAGCATTATTACCACAGACTTCCTTTTTTCCTTGAGAATCCTCCTTCTGAATGCCAGATTATCTGTAAAAATGAAGACTTCCTAGAGAAAATGGAAGAAGAAGTACCAAAAGAAAACTACAAATTCAAAATTCTTAAGCGTGTAAGGGGAAGAAAAAACCAGGGAGATAAGAGTGATGAATTGTGTAGCTTAAGGAAGAAAGGGAAGGGACTTACCAGACACAGGAAGTTTGTATTTTCTTCAGTAATTTAAATACAGACCTTCTGGAGAATAAACATGGCAGAAACAAGAGTCTATAATAGTCTGTGACCACAAACCTCTCACGGGATCTGAGAGCTTGGTGATTCTCTCCTGAGAGATAAAGAACAGTTGTGTGCAGAGCTGACATCGTCAATTGTCAATTGAGTCTTCCTTGAATGTTTTCCCAAGCATATGATGAAATGGCTTCTAGGGCACACCACATCTGCTGACTGTTACACACACGGGCTGATTCATAGCAGTGTGCATCAGTCCCTGCATAACCAGGAGAACAGACACAGATCTAGGTGTTCGACAAAGAGGGAATTTAACGTAAGGAATCTGTTACAGAAGTATTGGAGTAAGCTAGAGGAGCAAAACAAGAAAGGTCAACTTGCGCAAAGATTGGCAATTACACTCAACCACTCTCAGACCTAGAGCTGGAGGACAACAGGGAAAATGATTTACCCAGAGTCCATAAACACTGTGCCTTTGGGGCAGCTTCTGTAGGAACATGGCCTGAGTAGCACCTTCAGGACCTGACGCTCAGCCAGTGCCCTCGCTTCTATGTTCTGTCCTTAATGTTACAGTTGCTGTCACCACCATCACTGCCCCCACTGCTGGTGTCCCTGACATGGTTGCTGATGCTGCCACTCCCACAGACGCAAGCAGAAACCGTGAAAGCGACTTTTCCTCCCCCTCACCCCACTTTCCATCTTCTGTCTCCCATTGGATGCCAGTTGGTGAGGGATTCTGCAAAATGTATTTTGCAGTCTTCCCACTACTTTGGTAAAGAGAAGGGTATAGAAGGGCAAGTACAAAGCTGAGAGATATTGAACACTATCTGAACACATGGAGATAGATACCATCAGCGAAAATCTAAGAGGTACCTCTTGTTTCTATGATGTCAGGTGGGAGGCTGAAAAACTTAGATACACAGTCAGTGTTTGCCTATTACCACTAAAGTTTGGAGTTTTTAAAGAAAAAACAAAAGAGATAACTAACTAGCTCTGTAGTTCTTGTCAAGGAATGAGATAGGAGTTTTTGGTCAATAACTCAACATTTAAGAATGATGAAACCATGTATATTGTCAATTTTGATCAAAGAAATTATTTTCCAAGGACTAACTAGACTTCTCAAAAGGAATTAAAACTGGCTACCAAAAAAAAAAAAAAATAGAAACAACCAAAAACTAATTACTATAAGGAGTATAATGTTGACTATTGGTAGAAGAGATACATGCTATTTCATGGCTGAAACATTGGTACAGCAGTGGGACACAATGATTAACATGGTGGTGTATCTATACAACAATTCTTAGAACATGGGTAGAAATGTGTTTTCATAGAAGAGCAGGGTAAATGTGATCTCATGGGCATTACCAAGTGAGGAAGAGAGACCCATGACTGGAATCCAAGATGAGTTAAACCCTAATTGAAAGAATCCAGTCTGCTAGGACAAGAGGCAGAGCATAACTATTTTATTGAGATCAGTACTTCCCTGGAAAACCATGAACCCAAAACGAAATTGCCTGCTCGTATCTTCCTACTCTTGCTCCTTCTCCAGGATTTTCTTAGCTGCAGATCTCTCCATGGGGATAGCTCTGCTAGGCACGGATATCCTCCCTCTGTTATCCCAAGCCCTCAGAGGGCCTCAGTGCACCATATGAAATGAAGGAACTGTCCCCTCCCCACTCTGAGCTTCTGTTTATCACCTGAACTTTTGGATGTCTCCACTCAAGAGTCTTACAGAGACTTTGTTAGACACTCTTTCTCATAGGACTACCTAGCCCATTGGATTCAATCTTGTTTGGTGGGGGCTGGAGTGGGTGTCAGTTATCCCTCTACTATCTTGCTGTATTTCTCTTATCTCTTCACATAAAACCCCCACTTCTCTAAGACCCAAACCAAAGCTGTCACACATACCAACACCTTAGGAGTCACTGGTCTCAAAAACAAGAAAACTTGAGTCCCAGTTTGGACTCTAAGAGCTACTTTCAGTGAGTAAAAACTACTTTGAACACTTAAAGGCAGTGATTATCAGGGAAGGAAAAGCTGGGTATGGTCATCTATATGCTAAGGACTTTGGGAAAACAGATTTAAGAAGTACTGGAAAAAAGTCTAAAGTGGAATATAGCTCAAAAACAAAATTGTCTATGGATTTAATTTTGACTCTGTAATCCCAAGTAAATGCTATGGAAGAAAGAGGTATAATGTCAAAAGGAACTAGAATAGGTGTACTGGGAGTCTGTAGATAATTCTGGATTCAAAACCACGGTTTTTTTTTAATTGTAGGAATTTATAAGAAAGTCTTTCTCATTAGGGACTAGCAGTGGTCCTTTAAAAACAGATCTTATGGCATAGTTATTAAGCAGTAGAGCCAGGACTCAAACCTATGGTTACTCGAAGTCTATGATTTCTGCCCTTGGCCTCTGGAAATAAAAGGGAATTTAAGCAACACACGCATTGCTATAATAGGAAACTATCCCTCCTATTGAGCCATTTCCCGCAGACAAAATTCATGCATCTTGATTCTTTCTCTCCTTGGGTGTGTTCTGTTCCCATCTGCAGTATTGCTTTATTGAATAAGGGGAGGCTTCAGTTTCACAAAGACTTGTGGTCATAATTCTGGAGCAAGATAGTCTTGTTATTACCAAGTCGTCGACTTTCTAATAAGTTGCCAGGGAAGGCTTCGCACAAATAGGTATCCAGCAGGCCAGTCCCATCAGTCCTCAAACTTGCCCAGGCATTTCTACATTCACAGTGGAGATGGGTGTGAAGCTTAGCTCCTTGCCCACAGAAACACTCTCCATATGTATTCTAATTTTCTAAAAAGTGGAGTGAATAAAAATGCCATCTACGACTCGACAGTAGATTGGCAAAGCAACTGTATAAACATTTAAAAGATCAGTACTGACAGCTATGTTTTCAGACAATGTCATTTCCTTTTTTTTTTTTTTTAGGTTGTTGTTAATAGGGAGAGGGCTCTGGGACTTTTAGATGTTGAGACCTGGTACACTACATCAAAAACTAATGATGTAATGTATGGTGATTAACATAACATAATAAAATTTTTAAAATGTAAAAAAAAAAAAGATGTTGAGACCTGGTATTTCTGCCTGTGACAAGGTGCCTTGTGCAGTCCTCATGGACAGATAAGTACAATTCGAAAGTTGTTAAAAACTTACGCTAAAGTGTGCTAATTAATGAGTCCATGACAATCTGGATAGGTTTTTGGTGGCAGGCTCTGATCTACTCCACAGTTTTACAAGCTTATTAAGTTTTCAGATAATGAAGATCTAGTTTCTAGAGGACAGAGATCTAGGTGGGATGGAAAACAGAGCAGATGGCAGATGACAAAAGGATCTCAAAACAAGCTAAAGTGATGGACTGCATCTAATAGGATGAAATAATAAAAACAGTATTCTCTATCAGGCCTTCATTTCTAGTCAGACAAATACAGAAAGAAAATGTGTTGCTTAGTAGCAGTTCTGACAGAGGGAAAGAAAATGCAACATGAGTTAATGAGGCTGCCAGAGGGATTCGTGAGTGTGTAGGCTGTTATCAACAGAAGTATTATTTCTAAAACAAGGGAGGAGCTGGGACTGCCCTGGTGTGCTTTGTGCTACAGTGTGTTGTGTGCACACGAGGGACGTAGGCAAACCGGACTGTGTGGTGAAAATAGAGGTGCTTTGTCATAGGATGAACTGACATGCAAGTAAGAGCTATTGAATCTGGAGAAGACCTATGGCAGAAGGGAGTGGGCTGGGTAACAGTGCTTCACGAAATATTTGAAGAGCTCATACATTTGAAGTTAGACTTACTCTGTATATCCCCAAAAGAGAAAAAATTAGGATCCATAAGTAGAAGCCACGAGGATACAAATTCCTGATGAAAGGAACCACCTCAGGAAAGAATGCACTCCCCATCCCAGATGTCTTAAAAATAGACTGTCTTGATGAAAATGTGGTAAAGGGCATTTACATGTAATACTGGGTTGCTGACACTATAATTCTATAATTCCAAAAGCCATGTATGAGCCAGAATGTCCCAGCTCCCCAGCTCCCCCATTGTGCTATCCTGCACCTTCTTGATACTGTCTGTCCTCCATGAGCTTCAGCATTCTATGCTTTGACTGAAGTAACAAAGTTGGCCAATTCTTATGTAACCGTGGCTCACTATTCACCATTCTAGGCATCTTAGTTGCATTAACCTGGGTAAGCCTTATAACAATACTATTAGCATGCACTATGACTAGCTCCATTTTGCTTATGAGGAGATGGAGGCGAAGAGGGGTTCCATAACCTGCCATGTTTCCCACAGCCGAGAAGCGGCAGAACTGTCACCTGAGCTCAGGCATCTCTCCAGCACCTGGGCTTGAGTGGCACCAGCCCAGCTCTGAAATGAGGAATCAGTGGACAGGGCTTGTCTCACCTCCTCTCCCCTTTTGCATGGGAATCCCACTTATATATTTCTTAGGTCCAGGTGTGCTAAGGAGACAGGGAGAGGCACGAGAGCCCTTAAGAGGTAGCCAAATCAAAGTTTCAAGAAGTAACTTTTGCTATACATGGGACATCTGAACCTGAGGAGAAGGCGCACACTGAAAGGGAAGGGAGGTTCTCTGAAAGGAATGCAGCTCTGTACCCATCTGTGTGGTTATAGGGAACACGGTTCCCCGGGGCACATCCTAAATGTTGGGTGTCCAGTGATGAGCAGGAAATACTGACTGAATGACCCTGTGAAATCACAAATAATGACAGTACATGACATCTGGTCACAAACCAGAAATAATTCTGGGTGTTGTCAAATACATTAGCTTAGGTCATAAACACTAGAATTCTTAAGTAGTTCCAGGGTTCAATATTGACATGTATCACTTAGGATATATTCAGCTGCAGGTAACAGAGATGCCAAACAAATCCGGGTTTAAACAGATAGGATTTATTCTTGTCACTTTACACGAAATGTAGAAGATAGTTGGTGGTATGGGTTTGTGATTCTGGGCCAGTGTCTGTGATTCTCTTCAGGCTTTCTCTTCATGGTCAGAAGCTGACTAGTTCAATCAAACTCAAGATGTGGCACTGAGCAGAGAGTTCATCTTCATGCGCTTTTTTCTTATCACAGAGGAAAACTATTTTCCAGAAGCTTCCCATCCAATTTTATCTAATGTCTCATAAACAGAGGTGGCTCTGCTTTAGGCTGCAAGTTGGCAGGTTGGCTGGGACAACTGCCCCTTGTGTCTCTCTCCTTCTTAGAGACGTGGGCTACTCAGGGTGTATCTCCTCCAGTCAGAAGCTCCCTAAGAGGCAAACTTTGGCTTGGGATTGGTTCACTCTAGTTCTGCTGCATTCCAAAGCCAAAGTCAATGGGGCAGGAAGGGATACTCTTCTCAAGGAGGTCATGGGGAAGGAGTGAATGTTTACGTAAAGGTAATATGCTCTTCCATGAAAGGACTGGATTTAGGCCAACTCCTAGATGGGGGGCTGGGCTGACTTTCCCAGAAACTAAAGGATATTTATCCAATCTTAAATGTGGAAGGCTGCTATTCAGGAAGAAAGAGGTAAATGGTGTTTTTTTTTTTTTTTTTTTAATATTTTATTTACTTGAGAGAGAGAGAGCACAAGATGGGGGAAGGTCAGAGGGAGAAGCAGACTCCCTGCTGAGCAGGGAGCCCGATGCAGGACTCGATCCCAGGACTCCAGGGTCATGACTGAGCCGAAGGCAGTCGTTTAACCAACTGAGCCACCTAGGCGCCCCAAGGTAAATGGCTTTTAAGTAGGTAAGGAACAGACAGTGTCAACAGTGTTTGCCTTAATCCAGAAGGAATTTTTATAGTTTTATTCACATCTTAAGCTATTAGGCATTAAGATGTAGTGTGTCTAAGTAGGTAATTGTCTTTTTCTGCCTCACACCTCCAGGGACAGGAAAGAAGATGAGGAAGGGAACAGCCGTTTATTATGTGTCTAATAAATGCCAGAAACTGTGCTGGGAACTTAAGATAGACTATTTTATTTATTTCTCATAGTGCTTTAAGATAAATATTATTATTATAGTTTTATGGAGGAAAAATTGAGGCTTTGAGAAGTTACTTGACAATTTATATTATCATACAAGGGAGGGGCAGGATTTATGCCCAGGTTTGCCTGGCACTGGAGCTTTATTCTTTCTGTTATACTATGTTGCCTTTTCTATATTTTGTTCAATTTATTTAAGAGCTATTTCTAGAACATTATATGTAGAGTCTCCTAGAAGAAACAATTATCTTCAAACAGGATAGTTTTTTATATGTGTGAAATCAGTAATTCCGTCTAAGCCGTTGCCTCCACAGATTAAAAGTAGTCAGTTTTTTTTTTTTTAACAATTCCTTTTATTGTATGTATAAGTTTATAATAGTCCCATTTTTCAGAAGGCCCCCAGGTTGTCAGATGTAGAAGAACTCTTAACTAAAATGATCCGGACTAATAGCTGGCTGATTACTCTTGTCATCAGTCTATGTAATATTTAATTAAAGCATGCAATTCCAATAACAAGAGCAATAACATAAACAGATTTGGGAATATACCCACATTGGTAAGTATACAATACAGCTGGGAGTGCCATTAGGAAATCAGAGGATTCCACAAAAATAAGATGGGTTCAGAGATCTTCTACAAAAATATGTTTCCTGGGATCTCCCTTAATGGCCTAAGGAAAATTCCTTGCACCCCAAATCACAGATGTAGTAGATTGAAATCCATTTTGTGGTTGAATTCCCCATCAGGCTTGTTGTTTCCCTTCTTTCCCACTTTTGCTGGGTCTTCTGCTTTTGTAACTTTTGTTTTGGTCCGTTGACCCTTTATCAGTGCAATATGCAGTATGAACCCCAGAGAAGGGAGAGTTCATGCAACACAGCCTTTTTTGTCTTTCCCGGGTAATAGGAAAGGGCTTTCCATCTTGGCCGACCCTTCTTGTGTTACTGCATTTGGATCTAGTGGTTCAGTTCTAAACAGCTCACCTGGTAAATTTGACCTAGAAATCTTATGATGTCTCGTCTTACAGTTTTTTCTCCCTCTTCTTTCCAGCATGCTGATCCTTAATCCTGGGCACTGTCGTCAAAACTCTAGCCTGCAACTCCTAATATTGGAGATTGGACTTTGTGGGCATCATCTACACGCCTTTCAAAACCCCACAGGTAATACTGTCACCTGCCGTGTGGCTGTTTCTTCCCAGTTGTAAGCGGGCCTCACTGGTTCTTTTGAGATCGTATTACGACAGTAAAGCCCAGAGGTTAAAATCTCAGATGCTTTGGTCAGAAAAATCTGAGTTTGCAGAATGATTATATATGTTCTGCCTGCATAGCTTTGGACAGGTTTCTCAGCCTCTCAAAGGTTTAGCTTCCTGATCTGTAGGAAAAGTGCTTTCAATAGTTCCCTTATAGTAGGTTGTTCTGAGCATTAAATCAGACAATAATGCTTGAGATACAGCAAATGCTTCATCCATGGGAAACTCGCATAGTGCTTCTGTGTCAGAGTCTGAGAACTTTACATATATTATCTTGTTTAATCCTCACATAAGCCCCACGAGCTAAGTACTATTAGTCCTATATGAGAGATAAGAAATCTGGGGCACAAAGAGTTTTAACAGCTCAGTCAGCTATGTAGCTGTTAAGTGGAAGTCGCAGGATTTAAACTCAGGTTGGCTTGTTCCAGAGTGGGCCCTGCTGATCACTCTGTCGTGCTGTCTCTGTTGGTAGCTCTTAATATCAACATCACTGCCCACACCTGCATCACCTTGATAGAGTGAGGAATGGAGAAAGACTGAGGCTCCCTTTTTTGCATGAGGTCATTTTTCCTGCTTGCTTTTACCACCAACTGACACTCCCCTTTCATCCTTCCTGTACAGAAAAGAAATTTATAGCCTCTTTGTCTGCTTTGCCACCTGTGCCCAGCAGCATTCCTCCCCACCTCGCTAGGACACCTGATAAGGCATGAACTCACAAGTTTCTAGGTCATGGCTAATTAGAGCCAGTCTCCACGTACTTTAGAAACTGCTGTAACTCTTCCTGTGCACTTAGGAGCTACTGTACTTTGTCAGCGGCCTTCCAAAATATTTCCCTTGAACTAGACAGCATGTAAATGACCAGAGCAGACTCAGATGAGCCTAATTACTTCCTATGATCTAGATACTGTACTCCCTTTTAATCTTCCCCGGAGAGTGTTGATTCCCTTAGAAGTCACATCTGGGTTAGCATGTGGAATCCTACTAAATTTATAATCAAGTAAACTATCAAAGAGAATTTTCCAAGGATGATCATCCTCTTCCTACAATGATAAAATTGTAGGAAGTTCTAAATTTTATCTTCGTAATTTTACACTTATATTTAATCCTGTCAAAGTAATTTTTTATTATGCATTATGTTACTTTCTATATTAGTTAATTCCAAAAGTTTGTGTAACCGGAAAATGGTATGTGTGTGATGTTGGTTCTTAGCAAAATCTAGACTTTCATGGCAAACACCTGAGTTATGAACATTTATAAAATAAGACAGTGATCACTCAGGACCAGGTGGTGTTGTGCTGACCTCATTTCCTTTCGGTTAGGGTCATTATTTAGTTAGAGCAAAGCCATACACAAATTGTACTTGACAAAATCTCTGATTATGGTGCTGTGAATAAAGGTGAGCTATGATCTTTGCGATGGTACATGCTAGGGGAATTCATAGCTCAATGAACTACTGAATCCAAGAATCTAAAAAATACTTATGAATGACTTTAGGTCAGCCTAGATAACATCTCTGTAAGAGCACATAACAACTTAGTGCTGGGCCTTGTCTTATTTATTTAACTTCTATATCAAAAACTCACACCATATTATGCTTGATGCTATGTAGTCCATTCTTATTTCCATTTGAAAATTAGGATACTTTTATAATTTCTCCTGCATTTTCTGTTGTTCAAGAGCACCTACAGTGTTTCTGAAGTTGATCAAAAGTACCTTTAGTACCTGAAACATCAGTCGGCTGGGTCTGGAGGTGTGAGCACATACAAAGTGCGTACTATGAATTGCAATTCTCTCTTTACATCATTGGCTCAGTTCCACCATGCAAGTTTTAATTTCTTTTCCTTATTGGGCAAAACGGAAGCAAAATAGGAGTGACGTAATTTTGCTCCCTGCCATCTGTTGACTTGTCCTCAACATCCCCCAACCCTCTGTGTGATTATCTGGTTCTTATTCCTGCCTCTTATTGTTCAAAAATCACTTTCTGTTGTTCTGACATTGTTTTCGGTTTTTAGCACAGCCTGAAATTTTGCCTGTCTGACACCACTGTTACAGGTCTGGGACATTTATGCAACAAATTTATGAAGCACATATTCTAATGGAGGAAGAAAGACAATAAGCATCATAAAGAGACGAAGTATGTCAGGGATTATAAAGTAAGCATAGTGGAAAATATACAGGAGAGCAGAGATTTGTAGTTCTGGGTTGGGGGATGAGTTTTAATTTTAAACAGGGTGGCCGAGGTGGCTTGGTGAGCCAACATCCTTTGAGCAAAGACTTGAAGGAGATGAGCAGAGGGTTAGCCTTTTGTGACTGAAATGAATTGCATGCTCCTTCCTCCCTTGCTTATACATAGGCTCATATATTCTGAATCAGTTGTAGAAAAAGAGCATTACATTAATTACCCCTCCAATTTTCCATTAATACCATCCCCCACCTTCTCTCACCTTCTTTGGGACTAAGGGGCTAAGATCTACAGACCAGTGCTATATCCAATTCTTAATATCAGCTGTGAACTAATCCTTTCTTGGCATACAGTAGACACTTAGCAAATATTTATTAAATAAGTGAATAAAGAGCAAATGCCACTGGCTAATTATAGAAGGTGGCAACTTCTATAGAAGAGCAGATTTTTTGAAACTTCTAGGAATATATTTCCTTGAATGGAATCCTTTGAAGATGCAAGACCTGAAGGCAAACCAGAGGAACAGCAGGTGGTGGATTTGTAGTTTGGGGCCGGAACCCTCTCTGTACAGCTCCTTGAGGAACACCTTTAGTGAGGTGGGCGTAGAAGCTCACTCCGTGAGCTGCCTCTGAACTTGGAACTGTACGCTCAGACATTGATTCTGTGAGAATAGGAAGTGGGAAAATCACCCATGAGATATTTTTCCATTTAGTTTTTAATCTTCTGAGTGAGCTTTGCTGCTCTCCACCACAAAACAAACATCAAGCAGTTTTTCCCAGGGTCCCACATCTTGGGCGGGCTGAACACAGAAGGCCTTTGCCAAATGTCCTTGCACAGAGTGTGCTGTTTGTAAGGAAAGAAAACAGAAATTCACAAACCATGGAGTTCTGACACACCGTGTAGGAAAACTTTCTGGGATGTAGTTTTTGCTTTGGCTCGAAATATGCAAACTGTGGAAATCTGATGTGTTCCATATTCTGTGAACATAGATAATGAGCAAAAGAAACTTAAAATATGGGTAACCATCGAGCTTATTGTCCTAACTGGAACACTTTTGAGAGTGAAGGGGTCTCTGTTAATCATCACATTGGGGAAACAGGCATAAGCCAAGATTGGACTTTCTTAGGCAAACCAGAATATGTGGTGACCCTAAGTAGAGGAAAAGTACTATGAAAAAGAATGTACAGAGAAGTATAGGTAAAATGTAATATTTTTTTCCTTTGCTGCCCATTTTACCTTTGACACTACCATCCCTATCATAGAATCACCAAATCATAGAATTTTTAGGCTCAAATTGTGCTTACAGATCATGCACCCTTCTATTCAAAAGATGGTCCATGGCTAGCAGCACTGGCGTCATCTAGAAGAAATGCAGAATCTCAGGCCCTACACCAGACCTATTGAATCAGAATCTGTGTTATAACAAGATCCTCAGGAGATTTGTATGAGTATTAAAGTTTGAGAGGCACTGATTTGAGCCACTTAACAAATAAAGAAACTGAGTTTCAGGGAGGTACAAGGATTCATCTAAGTCTCATATCTCCTAAATTCATCATCTCATATCTCCTAAAGCTAGTTTTCCTTCCATAGGCAATGGTTCTCTCCTGTCTCTATACCTTAAAAAGCCTGAAGCTGGCAGAGCAGACCTGAATTCTAGTCCTGGTTTCACCTCAGGGTCAGCAAAGTCACTGCATCCAGTCTCCTCGTCAGTAAAATGAGGAAATTTGACTATGTTGTCCACTAAGTTTCCCTTCAAGTTCTAAAGTTCCATAACTTTATCAATTTTATGAATTCAGGCACCTTGGAAGCCTGAATCTAAATAAGAAGAGTCCCAAAAAACATGGGGTAGGACAAGTGTCTTGATTAATGCTTTTCATGAGGAACACATGTTGTTTGTAACAAGAAACAGGAAGGGCATTCTAGGAGCTGGAATGGCAGAAGCAAATGTTGATCACAGGAAAGAGTATTTGGGGACAATGGAGAAAGGTGGTATGGGATATTTAAGAAATGAAAAAAAATAGGGGCGCCCTGGGTGGCTCAGTTGGTTAAGCATCTGCCTTCAGCTCAGGTTATGATCCCGGGGTCCTGGGATTGAGCCCCGTGTCAGGCTCCCTGTTCAGCAGGGAGTCTGCTTCTCCCTCTCCCTCCTCCCCGGCTTGTGCTCTCTCTCTCTCTGTCAGATAAATAAATAAATAAAGTCTTAAAAAATGTCAGGCAGCTTTAAGCATGTTCCTAGTAATTTTAGATCATGGCATACAAAATAGCCTCTAAGTTAAAAATTTTTTTTCCTTCATTGGAGGTAGTTTATTTATACACTGCTTCTGAGACTTTCCCTTCCAACCTTGGGCATCTGTCACTATGGGCAGTGTGATGGTTAATTTTAAGTATCAACTTGGCTGGTTTTTGGTGCCCAGTTGTTTGGTCAAATACTAGTATAAATGTTGCTACCCAGGTATTTTTTAGAAGTGATTAACATTTACAATCAGTAGACTTTAAGCAAAGCAGATTATCCTCCATGATATGGATGGCCTCTTCCAATCAGCTGAAAGCCTTAAAAACAAAGACTGAGGCTTTCCGAAGAAGGAATTTTGCCTAAGACTGCAGTATAGAAACCTTGCCTGAGTTTCCAGACTGCTAGCCTGCCCTGTGGATTTGGGACTCAAGAATGCAACATCAACTCTTGGCTGAATTTCCAGCCTGCCAGCCTGTCCTACCAATTTCAGGCCTGCCAGGATAGCATGAGCCTATCCTTAAAATAAATCTCTGTCTTTCTCTACACACACACACATGGTTCTGTTTCTCTGAAAAACCCTGTCTAATATAAGCAGCATTCACAGATCTCTCTCCATTCTTATTTAACCAGACGTTAAGTGGCAGACAGACTTTGGGTGATCTACTGATAAATGTGGAAAGTAGAAAAGTCTTTGTTCCTAAGTTCTGCATGAAGAAGGCAGGGTTCATTTCTGACTCAATTTATCCTCAGTGTCTACCTAAGACTGTGCCTGGCACAGGGAGAGAAGAGGTACTCAATAAATGTTTGTGAGTGAATTCACATGAGAATAATACTTAGCTGGGACTTTTGAGGGAGAGGGAGAGGGAGTAGCCAAGTCCACTCTCAGTATCAGTATATCGCGATGATTAAGAACACAGACGTGGTTGCAAGGTCTAATCCCAGCTCTGCCATTCGGTATTCGTATGACCTTGGGAAAGTTACTTAAACTCTCTTAATCTCAAAACATGGGTGTAATAATGTGCCTGCAACAAGGGGTTTACGTGGGGCTTAAGTGAGTTAATACAAATAAAATACTCAGAACAGTGCCTGTTATCCAGTAGGCACAATAGAAGTGTTCACTGTTATTACTCTTGTCCTCTCACATCCAATAATGAACACTCGTGTCTGCAACTGTACTAAATGCTGGATAGGGAAAAACAAAAAACAAAACAAAAGGTAAGACAAAATGGCAGCCTTGGAGGAAATCAATCAGACAAAACAGCTACATACAGTGTGATGAATGTGCAGAAAGGCCTATGGAAAGTGCTCAGGAACACAGACGGCAGCTGATTATCTAAACCAAGTAGCCTGTGAGGCCTTTATGAAGGAGGGAAAATTGAAGCTAAATCTTGAAAAATGAGTAAGAGTTCGCAAGACAAAGAAGTGAGAAGGGCATTTCTTGTGGAAGAAGCAATGCTAAGAAAAGCATAAAGGCATGGTTTTGGGACGTGATGAATTCTGTGTTGAGCCTGAGTAACGTCCAAGAAGAAATGTTGGGTCGGCGAGAGAGTCTAGGGCTCGGGAGGAGGTAAAGGCTGGAAGGATAAATCTGGAAGTCACGGTGTTAGCAAATTTGTCACAGCACTTCTGAGCTGTGTACAAGAATGAGCATGTGGGTGAGAAAATTTGAGGGTCATCAAGGTCCACAGTGTTTAAGGAGCATTGGGGGGTGGTACACTTGAAACAGAATTAGAGAGGTAGCAAGGAGACCCAGAAGAGAATAGTACCGTGGAAGCCAAGAAAGAACATTCCAAGAATGAAGGAACGCTGATCTCTCTGTCACTGTGGATTTGCCTTTCATGTAAATGGAAAAATACATGGTCTTTTGTGTCTGGTTTCTTTCTCTTAGCATAATGTTGTAGCAAGTATCAGTACTTCATTTTCTTTTCTGTGGCTGAATAATTTCCCAAAGCCATATTTTGTTTATTCATTCACCAGTTAATGGTCATTACTTTTGTTTCCACTTTTTGTCTATTATGAATAACACTGCTATGAATATTCATATACAAATTTTTGTGTGAACATATGTTCTTAATTCTCTTGGGTCCAGCAATTAGAGATTCGCTAAATAATAAATTACCATGTAAGCATCCCAAAGAATGATATAGGGTTATATAGGCTCATATGGACCGAATCATTAAATGAAAATACAAGGTACAATGTGTATTGAAAAAACTCATTTTACGATTATAGACAAACAACTAAATGAATAAGTATGCAAAAAAAGAATGAAGAGATACTAGGAAGAAAGTAATTATTTCAAGTCTTCCCTTCCCCCTAATACAAACTCCACTATGCAAATGCCTTTAGAACATTCAAAAGGAGCTGCACCAGTGTGCTTGTGTTAAGAAGAAAACAACAGCCAAAAAAACCTCACTAATTACATAACTTAAAGGTAATCTTATTTCACCTCTTTGGTAAGGTTTCCATGAATGTGCAATTAAGATAATTGCCAGTAACTATGTGAATTTAGTCAAAGCAGGAAGTATGCTGTTCTAAAACTTGTTTGAGTACAATTAAAAAATAAAAAAGGAAAACATCTGTTAATGCTCTTGAAGAACTTCCAGTGCTTTCAGTCCTAGGATATCACCCCAAAAAATGCCATAAATCTTAGCTTTGTACCCACACAGCCATCGATTCCCAGGGCAGGGGAGGTTCTCCCAATTACCTATTTTTCTTTTGTGGAAATCTTTCCCAAGCAGATGCTGCTCTAACCCGTTACATTGGTGGCCTCTAGTGAGCCTTGCTTCCAGTGTTCACACCTTGGGGGGGGTCCTCTCCCCCGGATTCTGGATTGGCCTGTGACTCACAATAACCAATAGTGTGGCCACCATGAAAGGGATACCAAGCCAGTTCTGTGTCTAACCCTTAAGAAGGTCTGGCAGCTTCCCTCTTTTGTGCTCTCCAGAGCCCTAAGCCACCATGTAAGAAGTCTGGGAACTTTGCTGGAGAGACCACATGGAGAGGCCACGGGGAGAGGACACATGAAGAGAGAGAGGTCCTGAGAGCCCAGCGATCCCAGCGTCCTTCTAGACCCGGTGATTAAGTGTAGCTAAGTGGCCACTGAAAAGCCCAGCAGGGGAACTACCCAGCTGAACCCCACCCAGTTATTGAATCCTGGGCAAAGAACTGGTTATTATGTCTTAAGCCAAAAGGTTTGGGATGATTTGCTAGGCAGCAATAGGTGATCAAAAGGAATAACTGGTCTTTTTTCAGGAGAGGTGTATGAAATTTTGAAGGAATTTAAATAACCTTACCCTGAAGGGTTAAGAGCTAGCTTTGTCCTGTTGAAAGTGGGCTCTTCCTGAATCATCCCTTTCGTATCACTGGTAGAGAGACGGAGAGGGTTAAAAGCCAGGGGAACCAAGAGCTTAAAGGGAATTCATTTCCATCAGCCCACACCTTTTCATCACAGCAGCATCCCCTTTCCATTAAGGCAGCAGATCTCAGGTTTTTCTCTCCATCTGCTGTTTTTGTGTGTGTGCGCCTGCGAAGTATACTCAAGCATGCATTCATTCCCTAGGAAATTCCTTTACCTACCTTTCCAGCTGGACTATTCCCCTGGAACCTACTGTCCTGAGTGTTGCCTCTCATTTTCTTTTTACCTTCTCCATCCCGTGGACCATCACAGCCCCTGTTTCTCTTTGAACATCCGTTCTCAAAGCGTGCCTGAGGGGCCAGCAGCACCAGCAGTGCCTGGGGATTTATTAGAAATGCAATTTCAGATTCCACCTCAGACCTACTGAAGCAGAAACTCCGGAGATGGGGCTTGTGATCTGTTTCAACAAGTTCTCTAGGTGATTTCTAATGTACACTAATGTTTGAAAACCATCGCTCTAGAACACACGCCAGCAAACTTTTTCTGTAAAGAGCCAGATAGTAAATATTTTAGACTTAGGAAGCTATATGGTCTCTGTTGCAGCAGTTCCCAACTCTGCTATAATAATATGAAAGCAGGCACAAACAACACTTAAATGAACAAGCAGGACTGTGTTCTAATACAATATCACTTATAGCTCAGTTTCATACAGTTTTCATGTGTCACAAAATATTGTTACTCTTTTAATTCTTTGCAACTATTTAAAAAATGGGAAAATTATTCCTAGATCGAAAAGCAGGCCGTGGGCTGAGTATGGCCCGCGAGCCTCTGTTTGCAAACGCCTCCATTAGGCAAAATGGCCCTAGATCATCTCTGGTTTGCTCTTACTCCGGGCACCTTTGGCTGACACATCCATCTTTAGCTCAGCAGTCTTTTCTTTCTGAGGCCCCTGGGTGATCTCCCATATTCTAGGCCATTGATCTTCCCTGAAGCCATGTCTTGAGGAAATGGTTCCATTTGAGCCATTGGGTCTGATTAAGAAGAGGTCATCTGTATATGGCTCCTAGCCAGGGCCTTCCTTTACCATGCGAACTTAGCCTCAGGTCAGCCTGAATGGGAGTGGATTCAGGGCCCTCTGCTCCCAGCCGACCGACAGTATAGTCCATGATGAGCCGGGTCCCCCCACTGACTCCAATGAACCAAAAGTATGGAGTAGAGATGACCCCTCCAGAGCCATTCCAGGCAGGGATGATCTTGGACTGGGCCACGTCCCTATAGCTACTTCCCTCTGGAGCTATGCTCCCAGGACTGAGTGCTCCCTGGGGGCTGGAATCAGGGTTGTTCCTTTAGTGCTTCTCCAAATCACACCTCCCTCCCGTGTGGGCTAGGAGGGGAGAAACGTGTGTGTCTTGTGTGTGTGTGTGTGTGTGTGTCTTGGCACAGTTGAGAGGGGGTGCACAGGGAGCAGTGTGCTGGGAAAGTAGCACACATTAGAGTCTTCTAATTTTATTTATTTATTTATTTTATTTGTTTTGTTTTTTTAAATTATTCATTTGAGAGAGAGAGAGAGCGCACAAGCGGGGAGAGGGAGAAGGAGAAACAGGCCTCCCGCGGAGCAGGGAGCCTGATGCAGGGCTCCATCCCAGGACCCTGGGAACATGACCGGAGCCGAACGCAGACGCTCAACCGTCTGAGCCACCCAGGCGCCCGAGTCTTCTAATTTTGAAAGAGAAAATAATAACTCTGAGTCCTGCTGATGCCTGGAGTGCTGACCTCCTCGCTCCCCGCTTCCCTTGCCCTCCCCAGGGAAAGCACAGCTACCTTAGGGCAAGTGGTTTTGACTTTCCCAGGCGGCGCGCGCGCGCGCGCGCACACACAGGCTTGCAGCCATTAGGCAGCTTCCTCCCCCGCCGCTGCTCTGGGAATTGCAGCGCTGCCAGGCTCCGGCGCTAAATGGCAAGCAGATGGAAAGATTTTTTGGGGGTACTATTAAAAGAGGCAAAAACATTTCAGGGCTTCTTGTTTCTGGCAGAGCTGATGATTTTGTTGTTGTCGTTGTTGCCATCTACGTAAAGCAGAAAGGTGTCAAATTGGTGAACTTCTTTTCCTGCTTCAGAATCGGAACAGAATCCCTCTCCTGAAAAAGATCGGGAACACGGCGCATCTATCACTGTATACAAGCTTCCCCAGATGGAGCTCAGCAGGAGGCCTTCAGTGCGGGCGGGGGTGGGGGTTCGGGGCTGCAGCCTGAGCGGAAAGGTAAAAGGGGCTTCCTCACCTCCTCGCGGGTGACTGCTGCGTCACACGGGATGGGAGAAGAGGAGGGACGGGCTGCTAGAAGGACTGGGACAATTGCCATCATTAGCAGTTATCATGAATGGGGCACTCCACACAAGAGATGGTGAAGTAGGGGCCCGGAGAGACCAGGTAGCTTGCACAAGGTCACCAGTCAAGTGGCCGAAACTGATGGCAGTTCCAGGTGTATTTGGTTCCATGTTCCTTCAAGCACTCCATGGTACCCGCCCAGCATCCACGAGTCCTAATTAGCCCTTGTTCTAATACTAGCACTTCAGGATGCTCCGTGCCACATGTTGTTCTAAGCACTGTTCGTAATTAACTCATTGAATCCTCATCATTATATCGTAGACACCATTATTGTCCAAGTTTACATAAGAGGCAACTGAACTATGAAGCTAGCAAGGAGCTCAGTCACCATCAGAACCCAAGCCCACCAGCATTAGACACTTGCTCTCAGCCGCTGCACTAAGGCTCTGGATCGAGACAGAAGGTTAGAATCCTTGGTTAGCTGTATGATCTTTGCCAGGTTATGTAATATCTCTGAAAGCCAGCTGTTTTATTTATAACATGGGCCCAACAGCATTAACAGCAAGAAGTAAGGGAACTGTCCCCTAACAGCTTACTTGCCAGGCAGGTGGCAGAGACTTAAGTGGAGGTTTATTGATTTTTTTTTTTTTTATACAGTCCATCCAGGCTAAAGGGAGGGAAACACAGACTTTTAAAACCTTTTTAGTAATTTTTTTCTTACTCAAAAATACATGTACATTATAGAAAATGCAGACGAGGATGAAGGCAACAGTCTCAAAATTCCAGCAGTATGAGATTATTATTGTTTTGATATATAGTCTTCTGATTTTCTTCTATGCATATAAATGCAATTATTTCTATAAGGTTGAGATTATATTGTCCATTATGTAGTACGCTAAATTGTGTATTATGGACATATTTCTACATCATTAGATCTTCTACAGTGTCATTTTGAAAAACATACAGTTTGTACTGAGTGGTTACACTGTAACTTTTACAGTCAGTTCTCTATTGTCAGACATTCAGGTTGCTTTCAATTTTTCCCTATTTTATAAAGTAAAGCTTTGATGAAAATTCTTGAGTTAAATGTAAGAACACAGACTTTCATGTCATTTGATATTTAAGCATCCCATTTGAGACCTGCATCTGTGTCCCTTTCTGGCCACATATTTACCATGTAACCTTACCGAGTTACCCTTTATGAGTTTTAGTTTTTCCATTGGTGAAGGAGGACAACAATACTATTAACCACCTCACAAAATGACTAGAAGCATTAAATTGAGTGACTCAGCGTAGACAGTGTGTGTCAGGTCAAATGATATGCATATTTTCAAGACATAGGATAAAATTGCTCTATTACCTTCCAGAAAGGTTGAGCTATTTATATCCTTGCCAGCAGTGTAAGACAGTACCCATTTCCTTAGGAACTTGATAACGTTGAATATTAACATAGAAAAAAAAAACTGTGCTAATTTGATTTGCAAAAAACATTTTCAGTGCTGTTTTAATTTGCATTTCTGATCATGTGGATTTTTAAATAAATGTGTGCTTATGTGCGTCACGTGGTTCTACTGACTGAGGAAAGAGAATGCTGACAAGTGAACAAAAATACTCAAAATGAAGGACGGCAAAGAGTCATAAGATATGCAGCTGAAGGGGAGAGACCAGACTTGGGAGAATAACACTTCATACTCATATAAACTGTGCCTCCAGAGACCTGAGTTATTTGTAGGGAGCACTTTCCATGGGGTTGTCTGGAAATTTGAGGCACCAACATTTAGAATCTAAGTCTCCGTTGGAGGACAGATGAGGGAGATGAACCTATTCTCCCCAGTTGGTTTGCCACGTGGCTCCAGACCTGGCCGTAAAACTCTGGGAGTTAGTCCTTGGCTCTTCTTCTATGCTTTATTCCCAGCTCAGAGGAAAATAAGCAGGATATGGAAAGAGGGTTGAATCTAGCCTTCTGAATTGAGGTCGCCAGACTTCTAGGGTGTCACACACACCCACACACAAACATTAATGAAAGGTACTTTCAATTTTACCAAGTTCATCTACTGATTAATTTATTGCCTGAGGTCTTTTGCAGTGCACTTATTACTCTGACCTAGAACTAGAACTGCATTGATTCACTCAATCATGCTTGACGCTATGGATGCAGAGATACACAAAATATGGTCATGTCCTGAAGATGCTCTTTTTTTAAAAAAGGTTTATTTATTTATTTGAGAGAGAGAGAGTGCAGAGTGAGAGGGGGAAGAGCAGAGGGAGAGAATCTTCAAGCAGACTCCCCGCTGAGCTCAGAGCCCAACACGGGGCTGTATCTCAGGACCCATGAGATGATGACCTGAGCTGAAACCAGGAGTCAGACGCTTAACCTACTAAGCTACCCAGGTGCCCCGTGAAGATGCTCTTAATGACCTGGGGGAAATCCTCATCCACTTGCAAATGTTTCCAACTCGGTGCCTTAGGAAACTTGTAGGTACATTTTTTAAAATGTATCTAATTGTTAACAGGTGCCAAGGAGCTTCCAGTGGCTCCTCTCTCTTGAAAGACAATGTGAGTATAGGGCTAGGTGGAGAAGGGATGTTCCTGCTCTGAGAGCCACAAACCAGCTTGTGACCTTACTCTGCCATGTATTTTCCGCTCCAAACACTTCCAGTGGTCAACTCTCAGACCCCAGGGCGCTGCTCTGTTACGTGTTCCTCTGCCTTACTGGTGGACAGGCCCCAATATCCTCGTGGCCAGCCTTCTTTCTGTCTCCTAGGACACTCCAGCCCTTTCTAAGCACTTTAGAGCAGAAGAAGCAAATAAATGCCCTTTAAATGACAGATTCCCCTTCCTTGCTTTTCTTTATTGTTCTCAAGGAAAAATCTTGTGTTATCTTTCCCTTGACCCATTCCTCAGGTCATTTGTCACATTTGTCTTGCCACCTTCTTGTTCACCTCCAATAGCCAGTCTATCCTTATGCCTTTCTGATTTTGCCTCCTCAAGTCTGCTCACCTCTGATCATCTTCAGCACTGTCACCTTCTGTCAGGCTACCATCATCGCTCCCCAGGACTCCTGAAACTTTGGTTTCCACATTTTTAGTCTTCTCTTCAGTTCATTCTCCCCACCAGGCCTGGGAGATCTTAAAATACTTAAACGGCTTCCCATTGCTTTTCGGAAAGTTGCAAGTCTTTAATACTAGTCCCTGTGCACATCTTTAACTTCACCTCACAGCCTGATTCCTTGGGCGTCTCCACCCTGGCCATGGCCATCTTTCAGTTTCTTGGACCATTCCTGTGCTCTTCTGCCTCTGAACCTCTGCACTTACACTTTTCTCAGTCTGGACCACTTTCCCCCATTCCCCATTGAAAACCTCTGAATCCTTCATCTCTCCTACCAGAGGTCACTTCTTCATAGAAGTTCTTCCTCACTTCCCTGACCAAGTCAAACCCCATTCATGTTCTTAGCTCTCTATGTAATTTGTCTGTCGTGGGCTCTTTCACAATTCGTAAATGTATATTTGTGTAATTATTTAACTTACATCTGTAGTCAATTAGACTCTAAAAGATAAAGGAAGAAACATGGTGTTCCCACTACTGTATTCCTAGCACACATTTGGTATATAGTAAATAATCAGTAAATTTTGTATTAAAATAAGGAGTGAAGAAATGATTTAACAAGGACCAGTTAGTTTTCTCAAGAAACCCTAAGATTTTGCCTCAGAAATAGAACATACTTATCTATGTATGTAGGAATCTTCTTGGTTTTGTCACAATGGGGAACTTTGGGTAATAGGATCAAGGAGGCATTTATCTTTGGTGTCCCATGAATAGGGAGAATCACCTCAGAGTTTCTATTCTTTTGTGCCAATTTTGTACATTATCTTGATTTAGGGTGGACATAGTATAGGGTAATACAGTAAATGTGTTTAATTTAATTAGTTCTCTTCCAATACCTCCGACTCTTGACCTACTCACCAGCCCTTGTCACAGATTGATGCAGGGACCCTTTCAGCACTACAGGGACATGCTCTTCTTGCTGCCCCAATCATTTGATCATTAAAAAGGAGTTTCTCTCTTTGTCCTTACTTTGATGGTTCTCAGGAGTACTGGTCAGGCAGTCCATAGAATGCTCCTCAATATGTGTTTGTCTGATATTTTCTTTCTTTTAATTGAAATATATTTGATATATAATATTGTGTAAGTTTAAGGTATACAACATATTGATTTAATACATTTATATATTACGATATGATTGCCATTGTAGTTTTAGCTGGATAAAGGGTACAGAGAAACCTCCCTAATCCCTTTGCAACTTTCTAACAAATATAAAATTATTATATTAAAATGTATGTTAAAATTAAAGGTTTCTTTTTTTTTTCATTTGTAATAATTCTTTTCCCTATACATGGGTAAGAATTGAGCATATGTATGTGTAAGAACTGTGTATCATATTTTCTCCAAGTTCTCTGCCTGGAATATGAGCCTTTCCCCATCCATCTATCCTAATTTTACTTATATTTTTAGGTCCAGCTAAAGTTCCATAAGAATAATTTTCCCCTTTCTTGAGTAATTGCCATATGCCAAACAATATGCTGAGCTTATGCATGTGGTGGAATGGGTATCTTTTTCTCTATTTTTAAAATAAGTAAGTGAAAGAACCAAAGCTTAGAGACTCTGAATAACTCAATCAGTGTCATCTAGCTGGCTCCAAAATCATACATTTAATCTCATTGTGCCCTTCTGCCTCCATTTATTCCCGGAAGCAATTCTTGGTCAGTGTTAGTCTTACTTACCCTCTCTTCTTCGGAGTTGCTATAGTTCCTTCTGGCTGTGACACTCAGCTCCAGACTTGATTATGTTCTGTGCTAAGTTGTTGAGCTT
This sequence comes from Neomonachus schauinslandi, assembly GCF_002201575.2. Taxonomy (NCBI): domain Eukaryota; kingdom Metazoa; phylum Chordata; class Mammalia; order Carnivora; family Phocidae; genus Neomonachus; species Neomonachus schauinslandi. The sequence goes on along the minus strand of NC_058405.1, from coordinate 53,117,549 downwards.
CCACGTAGATTCCCCTTGTCTCCCCACTTGTCCTTGTGCAATAGAAGAGTGATGGCTACCATCTCTGTTCCTCCGTACATTGGGCTAAGGTGGGTCTACATCAGGCACCCTTCAGAGTTGCTTACCCCACACCATGGATGGAGTAGTGGAAAAAAATGGAGCAGAAGTTCATTGAGGGAACAGACTACATGAGGAGGAAGGCTGAGGGAACATCCTGTAACACGCAGGGTGCCCAGTGAGTCAGTCAAGCCTTCGGAAGTATTACAGTAGTTTTGATCACATTTGCACATGTCCCAAGCAGCTGAATAATCATAAAAGGAAGTATTGCATCCATGGAAAAGGCAAGCAATAGGCTTCTTTGAAAACAGTGTACATCTTATCGTTGGGATGGCATTTGGCAAAATAGAAAAACATATGCCGTGGTGGTGAGTGTTAAAATAACAAACCACAGCCCAAACCAAGCATAACAAACCAAGCAGTTTGGTTTTTCTTAATTACAAGTTGTTACAGCTCTTTTCCTTTCTCGATTGTGAGCCTCTATCCTAATTGTCTCACAGGCTTGCAGAGAGGAGACTCTTTAGCCTATATTTGCATCATTACCCATATACCATCATATTGTCTTGCTAACCAGTTTTCCATGTATGTGCTTGCTGGGTTTGGTCTGGTTTTGTTTTTTTAATTGTATGTTCTGTTGCTTAACTACTTTTTCTTCATAGTCAACCCAGATTCCCCCTACCTCTGCTTCTGGTCATGAAGCCCCCCTCTCTCAAATCCTTTAGGTCACAATAATCAGGCTACGTTGCTTTTTCCTCTCAGGCATTTTGAATGAGACTCACTCCTCTGAGTCCATTTTCAGAAAAGCAGGTCATAGTCATAAAGAATAGACTTCCTGAGTGGTGACTCTCTGGCTCATCATTCATCACTTCTTTATGAACAATAGGAAAATAAATTTCATGTGACTCCAGGCAGGTATCAAGCAAGATCCTCTCTTGAGTCCTGTGAGGATATAGGCACTTTTATGGAACTGGGGGAAAAAAAAATAAGTTTTCTGTTTTTCAAACCTGAGATTTCTCCTTTCATTTTAAAATCTCAGTAGCTTCCATTTTCATCATTTCAGTAAATCCTGGGAGATGATTCTGAGGAGTTTATTTGTATAGTTTGAGACGGAAGAGTGCTCCAATGAGTAAGGGACATAAAGAGGTGTTCCCCCCCCCCCCCCCCCCCCCCCCCCGCCAGTCCGACAGTAGGCACAGTCTTGAATTCATTAAACCAGAGGTTATGGTACAGGAAAAGGTAATGAGCCATGTGGACCCTTTAGTTCTAAACTGCTTTTACTTAATTGTGACTCAGCTCCACAGGATGAAAAATCATTTGGCTACAGCCCATAATCAAGAGATATTCACACTACAAAAGAACGTCTCTAGGGCGCCTGGGTGGCTCAGTTGGTTAAGCGACTGCCTTCGGCTCAGGTCATGATCCTGGAGTCCCTGGATCGAGTCCCGCATCAGGCTCCCTGCTCAGCAGGGAGTCTGCTTCTCCCTCTCACCCTCCCCCCTCTCATGTGCTCTCTCTCATTCTCTCTCTCTCAAATAAATAAATAAAATCTTTAAAAAAAAAAAAAAGTCTCTAAAGAGTGACCCTGGACCTGACTGTAATTATTACCGCAAGGCTTTTGAAAGCTCTGGCAGAGATTTTGACTTAAAATTAGTTGAAGAGATGGAAAAATTCATCCTCTACCCTTTAAGGTCTTCTGCCTGGACTTAGAATTAAATTTACATGAGACAGATTAACAGGAATAAAAAACAAAGTTGTATGACGTGTGTATGGAGGCCCAATAATGAAACTGAGTCCTAAGGGAAAGACCAAGGCAGAGAGTTTTTATACTTTTTAGACAAAGAGACAATAAATCTGTGAGGAATTGATGAGAAAAAGAAAAGTTAACATTTGAAACTGCTAAGGAATTCCAAACAGAATTTGGGCTGGGGTCATCAATTAGTAAAAAGTAACAAAGGTTGCTTATCCAGCATTCTGGGTTTTATATTCCCTGTCTCTGGTGATAAGGTTGATTCTTTACCTCCTGGTACAGGGAGGGTACCTTTCCCATGGGAGGTTTATGTGCTGCTTCCTGGGGGACAGAGGAGGGGCTGAGTGTCCTGCTTGCACTTGCTATCTCTTAAGTAACTTGCATTTAAAATAATCAATATGCCAAAGTGGCCCATTTGGGGGCAACCTGCCCTTGTGCCTACACAGTCTGGTATTTTTTCTGGTAGACTGGTAGACTGGGCAACTGTCCTATGTCTTTGAGGAATAGTGAACTTAGAATTAAGGTGGAATACACTACCCTTGATTTGGCATGTGGGGTTTCATACAGGGCTGAGAGAGAGGAGCATTCTGGAGGTCCCCCTTCTATGTGGCAGCACAGCTATTAGTAGATGAAGATCAACAGCCTAACTGTGCATGTCTCTATCAGAAGCCTGGCCCCTAGGACTGAGCCACCAACAGGAATACCTGCAAAACTGTCAGAACAGCTACTGAGTGAGCAAAGGAGCCTATATGTGTTCCCTTTCTGGAGAAACCCTGGCTCAAAACACGGCCTTCCCAGTCACCTCCTTACACACAATAAAAGAGCATTATCCGGTTCTTCAAGAATAAGCATAAAGCATGGGGCACCATAGACAAAATATGCCTATTTTATTGTACTTGAGAAGCCCATTCCAAGAAGAAATTCTGAATAGTTCAAATATGACCCAGGCCAAAACCTAAGGATAAGGGCGGAAAGGAGCTATGCTAATTTCTTTTTTCCAAAGTCTAATTTGAAAATGTTGCCTTACTTTTCATCTGTGCTCAGCTTCATTCATTCATTGATTCATTCACTGATTCATTCATTCACTCATTCACCAGCCAGGAGCCAGGGCCTGGGCGGGGCATGGGAGATAGAATGGTGAAGGAGGCATGAGATACTCATAGGCGAAAGAGCTACGGGCGGGAACAGCCTTGTTATTGAAACTGCTTCCTCCTGAAGACTTCTTTAAAATAATATCACTGCAGTTGCTGAAGTTTTCTGGATGTAGCTTGTTAACTGAATGAAGATGTTGTTACTTTGGGGACTCAAGTTCAGTGGTGACAAACCCCGAACAAGTGTCATGTCCAGAACTTGCCCCAGTAGTTGGGGGGGTGCTCAATTGCGGGCGGCTGTTTTGGGGGAAGAGCCTTGATAGAAATCTCTGCAATAGTTCCTGGCATCAATGGGGGTGGGGTGGGGCGGGTCATCCGACCTACTTTTATTTCCACAGGAATCCTTAGGGAATTCACCACAGCCCTCTGTGACTGGTGGGTGGATGAAAGGAGTAGAAAACCAGTTGGCAAGGCTATGGGTGCTCTGTCAAACCAGACAACAGGGTATCTCGCAAGTCTCAGAGCTTCTCTCGCTGTTTAACGGATGCAAAGGACATTGACACTGATGAAACAAGGGGCCCGAAAAGGGTGTCTATTTGATGTGTGTGTGACGGAGGTGGGGGCGGCCGTGTTGGATGATGGAAACCCGAGGCTTGGAAAGAACGAAGGGTAGATGTTTGTGATTGTAACATAGTACCTTAAAATGAGTATTTCACTAATTCGTTTTCTTGGTGAAAATGATGTGACATGTTAGATCTATAAGAAGAGATGACCAGAAACGTGATAAAGCTAAGAAAATTGCAGCAAATGACACTCCTGTGGCAAGTCCTCCCCAAAATGCCACATTCTGTGTTTTTATAAAGCCCTCACCCGAACACACAGCCAAAGACAAGGCTTTTGTCGAAAGTTTCTGCTCTAAGTGAGAATGTGGGATTGGAAGAATATGTACAATGATATCATTCTCTCAATCATAGTCTTTGGTTAGGGTATTCAATCAAGCTTCAACAGGCGCCACTGTTTGTTTTAACGTGGTTGAGGAAGATGGAAAATCACAGCCATCTCTTCTTACAAAAGGTTTCTGGAAGGTTACTAGTAATGACTTACCTTTGTCGGAGAGAAAGCTTTGAAGGGAGTCTGGGGAAGTGTAATTGAAGGAGCTGCGTGAGCTCTGTAAGGGAGTTCAATATTCCTTTCCTACAAGCCCTCACTACATGAGTGCTCTAGGAACTATGTAATCTTTCCCTCTCTTCCCTTTAGGAGTCGGTCACAGATAGAGAAGAGATATTGGCACCTTCTGTGAGACAAGCTCTATATTGTGAGGTTTGCTATTTTGTAGGCATGTGCTGGGATGTGAAATGTTCTGGACCTCATTTTTTTTTTTAATTTTATTTTATTAAGTTATGTTAGTCACCATGCATTACATCATTAGTTTTTGATGCAGTGTTCCGTGATTGTTTGCGTATAACACCCAGTGCTCCATTCAATATGTGCCCTCCTTAAATACCCATCACCAGGCTAATTCATCCCCCCACTCCCCCTCTCCTCTAAAACCCTCAGTTTGGTACTCAGAGTCCATAGCTGGACCTCATTTTTTGCTTATCTCACAAATATACTTAAAAAATCCAGATGAGACTCCTAACTCATAGATGGTGACCTTTTTGAGCTCCTGTCTCAGGGCTCACACCTTGACAGAGTCACCCCAAACCTCACCATTTACATGTACTCACAGATTCTGCTTTGATCACCTTCTCCAAGTGCAGGTGCACACAGCACTCCATGACCAGCCCAGCCCCGACTCCAGGAGTGAAAGTCCCCTAAACCCATGCTGATGGCAGTGGGTGTCCTGGGGTGGCTTGACAGAGCTCTGGCATCTTCTACTTGGGAAATCCTCAGCTCCTCCTTCCCAGCTGTGTGAAAATAGAAACTTAAGAGGCTGAGAGAGTTAACTTCACTCAGAGTTTTTCTGTCCTCTGAATCCTTTTTCTTGCCATGGTCTGAGTCTGTAGGACCGGCAAAAGCCACAAAGAACCATGAGCAGTCCCTGGGTAGCAAGTTGGATGGAGCAGCTCCATCGTGGAAGGCCTTTGCCCTGTCAAAGGACCCGGGATCCTCTTCAGTTTAGAGGCCACATCAGCGGCATTAGCATCTTTCCCCATGTTGGGCAAAATGAGGTGTGACGGTAGGGTAGGCTGTCTCATTTTTCCTCCATACCCAGGAGAGTGTTTGGTCCTTGCTACGTACAAATTAAGACCATCGGATTAAGAGCTTTCAAAATTTAAGAGCCTTGGAGATTATTTAGTCTAGTAGTTTTCAAATGCTCTTTAGCTATGAAACGCTTTGTTTGGGGAAACATTGTGGAAGCACATTCCTGAAAACAGAGAAAGACAGACATGTTCTGATTGAAGCAGGAGTAGGGTAAATCCTGGACCCTGCCTATTTAGATCCCAACTCAGAGGCTTTAAGAGTTGCATGGCCCAATATGGCAGCCACTCACCACATGGAGCTATTTAAATTAAAATTAATTAAATAAAATTGAAAATTCAGTTTCTCAGTCACACTAGCCATATATCAAGCACTCAGTAGCCATTAGGGGTGAGTGACTACCAGTTAGACAGCATGGGTAGAACATTTCCATCATAGCAGAAAGTTCTATTGAACAGAAGTTCAATTGGACAGCAATGCTCTAGAATCAAGGATATCTCTAAGGGGGACTCTGGAACTTCTAGGACTCTGAGAAACCCAGGTAGAAAACCACTGCTAATCTAACACCTGAGCAAGAAGAGAAGTCCAAAGAGGTGGTGTGGTTTGCCAGCCACATGGCTGCTTATTAGAGAGCCAGAGTCTTACCTCACATCTCCTGCTCCAGGTCTTCCTTTTCCCAGAGTCTTACCCCCTAGTCTCTGTTGCCTCTCCAGGGTTCACCAGGCCCTCTAAGCGTTTCTCGAACATCCCTACTATTGAAAGACAGGGAACTCAGGTCCCAGGCATCTCAGAGATTTAGAAAGGGATTTTAAATTTTATACATGTACAATCAGCTTTAGGCACTTACATAGAGACATTTAAACTCACATCAGGCCCAAGCAGATGTAGAGGGAAATACTGTCAATTAGTGAGAGGCTAATTAATCTTTCTTTGCCACATACACTCTGGCAACATCTAGAAAGTGCTGTTTTGCTCAGAGCTGTGGGATCCTTTGCTATGGAAACAATGCATGATTATAATGTTGATTTCTTGACTTTGTTCAGAAGCCGGAGGTGGAGGGCAGATTTTGCCAGCAGTCACCCCTGCAGTTAGAAAGGGAAGGAATTAGGAAATAGAAAAATCCTTTCATTAGTGAAGCAGGGCATTTTGGATTCCCTGCTTTTCATAGAATAAGCATAGTTTACATAGCATCTTCCAGTTCAGGTATTTCAAAGTGATTTCCTAAACACATCTTGTTATTTCTCAATCTAAGTGTTATTGTTATTTTGCAGCACAGAGGCTTGGATGAGGAAACTGTTACAGATGAGGCTTTTCAAGGGCAGAGGCATCCTGCACAACCTGGGAACAGGCTGTGCTTTTTTGCAGGGGCTCAGAACTTGCCTGGTTCTTCCACATGTTTGATAACTTCTTCCTTCCTGCCCAAATCCCCCTGTGGCTGCTACTCCGATATGTTTACTTACAGGCATATGTCCTAAAAAGGGCCAAGCCAGCAATGGCATCTCCATGTATCATCTAGCCAGCCAGCAGTCTTGGTAGCCACCTAAGTGGCCCAAAGTTAGGGAAGGCGAACTTCGTGTCAGGCACAGTGCTGAGCATAAAGGCAGTTACGTAAATGAAGAGAACAGTTGCTAGTCATGGAGACGGACTCCTGAACTCGTATTTACAACATGGTGTGGTGTTTGTGATAGAAGCATTTGCGAAGAGTGATGGAACTGTAAGGAGGCTTTAGCTCCCATCACTACAATGAAATTGTTCTAATACCATGCCACTAATCTTCTGTATGTGTTACTTCCTTGGCTTCTTTGCCTGTCGAGATAATTTTCATTCATCCATCAAAGTTCAGTTGAGGTCACCTTTATCTGTGAATCCTCTTTGACCACACTACCTTTCTGAATGGTAGGCAGAATTGGGTGCGTTATCCTCACTGTCCTTAGGGTGGCCCATAAATTTCTCTATTCAGTATACGCATTGTTTTGTAATTATTTGTTTGTGTTTCTATTACCCCTTTAGAATATGAGCTTAACCCCTCTGAGGCCCAATTTCTTCACCTATAAAATGGAAGTGTAAGGAGAGTACAGAAGTTTTCAAATGAATGGTAACTAATATTACTATATGAATGGATGGAAGGATGGATGAATGGTGTGGAGGATGTAATATTAAGTTGGCTCATGAAAAATTAAAAGAAATTGTCAGGTGGAGATGATATCTTAATTTTAGTAATATTCTACTTAAAGTTTGCAGTATATCTAAAACTGGGAACTAGTTTTTTGAAAGTTCATTATTAACATCATCAGCGTACCTTTATTTCATTTATTTATTCATTTATTTAAAAAGTATTGTTGGCAAGGATGGAACGCTCTTGCACTGTTGGTGGGAATGCAAATTGGTGCAGCCACTCTGGAGAACAGTATGGAGATTCCTCAAAAAGTTAAAATTAGAGCTACCCTAGGACCCCGCAATTGCACTACCAGGTGTTTACCCAAAGGATACAAAAACACTAATTCAAATGGATACATGCACCCCTATGTTTATAATGTTTATAGCAGCATTATTTACAATAGCCAAATTATGGAAGCAGCCCAAGTGTCCATCAATAGATAATGGATAAAGAAGAGGTGGTATACCCACACATACACACACACACGGACACACACACAGGAATATTATTCAGCCATCAAAATGAATAAAATCCTGCCATTTGCAATGACATGGATGGAGGTAGAGGGTATAATGCTAAGCAAAATAAGTCAGTCAGAGAAAGACAAATACCATACAGTTTCACTCACATGTGGAATTTAAGAAACAAAACAAATGAGCAAAGAAAAAAAAAAAGAGAGAGAGACAAACCAAGAAACAGACTCTTAACTATAGAGAACAAACTGAAGGTTACCAGAGGGGAGGTGGGTAGGAGAATGGGTTAAATAGGTGATGGGGATTAAGGAGTGCTTTTGTCATGGTGATCACTGACTGGGTAATATATGGAATTGTTGAATCACTATATAGTATACCTGAAACTAATATAACACTGTATGTTAACTATATTGGAATTAAAATAAAATTTTAAAAATTTAAAAAATAAATAAAAAGTATCATACACATATAGATGGGATTTGGGGGAATTTTTGGCAGAGGAAGGACACAGAACCCTCTCTGGAAGAATTTAAGGTTAAAGATACATGAAATGGTTAATCCTGCAGACGTATAACTAGTGAATGCAAAAATAAAAAAAATATATAAAGATACATAAAGGACATGTATGATGAAAGCAACAGGTGTTCAGAGGGTGCAGATTTTGTTCTGATTTTGGATTGAGGAAATTTTCATGAAAGAGGTGTCTTGACTGGGCCTTTTAAGATAGGTACCATTTGGAAGGGGTGGTTGGTTTTCCAGCACTAGTAGATCAGGAGCATGGACAGGGTGGACGCAGGAGACAACAAGTAACCCATCCACCTAGAGCAGAGGTCTTACACTGAGGAATTGTAAGAGCCAAGATTCATCCATTTATACAGCAGACTCTTATTGAATTCCTGTTATGTGCCAGGCACTCTTCTAGGCATGGGAAGTACAATAATAAACAAGATGGAGTCCTGATTACAAAGAATTTACGTTCTAGGGGGCAAGATAGGCAATTAAAACATAGAAACATGAATATATAATAATGTCAGGAAGTGGTGAGTGCCATGAAGAAAAATAAAGTAGGAAAAGGGGAAAGATAGAAATTTCTGGGCTGCTCTAGTAAGAACTCCTGTTTGGGGGGACAATATCAACAAAGTCTTCCCTGATGATGTAGCATTTAAAAGCAGACCTGGGGGGCACCTGGGTGGCTCAGTTGGTTAAGCGACTGCCTTCGGCTCAGGTCATGATCCTGGAGTCCCGGGATCGAGTCCCGCATCGGGCTCCCTGCTCGGCAGGGAGTCTGCTTCTCCCTCTGACCCTCCTCCCTCTCATGCTCTCTGTCTCTCATTCTCTCTGTCTCAAATAAATAAATAAAATCTTTAAAAAAAAAATAAATAAATAAAAGCAGACCTGGATGGAGTGATGGAAAAAGCCACACAAATATCTGGGTAAAGTCATTACAAGTAGAAGAAACATAAGTGCTAAGACTCTGAAGTAGCAATGTGCTTGCCAAATTTGAAGAAAACAAGGGGTCTAGCCAAGGATGATGAGCAAAGGGAAAAGTAATAGAATATGATATCAGAGAGGTAGGCAGGGGCTAGCTCAAACAGAATTGGATAAGACATAATAAAGGCTTTGGATTTCATTCTAAGTGTGCTTGGGAATCATCTGGGGGCTTGGACTATGAATGGCGTAATTATGCTTCAAAAGGATCCCTCTGACTGATGTACGAAGTACAAGTAGTAACGGAATCTTACGTAGAAACAGAGATAATAATTACTAGGCTATGTGACGTTGATGATGGTGATGATGATGATGATAACAGATAGAGTACTAAATACTATTTTAAGTGCTTCACCTATATTAGATTATATAACCCCAGCAAAGTTCCATCAGTAATTTAGTATGATAATCCCCACCTTAAGGGTGAAGAAATGGAAACACATAGAGGTGGAGCATATGTGGCAAAGCTGGGCTTTGAGTCCATGCAATACCCACTTCCCCAAACTAACTTCCTCCTAGATTTGTACTAAGTGTATCAGTGGAGATGGTGAGGAAAAGGTTGAATCTGGGGTGTATTGGTTCAAACGTATTCACTGTTTCACTGTTTGAAGAAAAATGAAGGAAGGAGAACCAATAAATGAAAAATCAATTTAAGAGGCTCCTGGTGACAGAAATGTCTGCACCTCCACAGGTTCTTCTTTGGGTGTTACTTGACCAAACGATGAGTCATTTTCTGGTTTCTTCAGAATCCACAAATTGATTACACTAAGATGAGGCATAGCTGCCTTACATCTCCTTCTAGTGCCATATAAGTTAAATTCAGTGACACTGGATTATATATCATTTATATATCAGCCTTCTGGCTACCATTGGGAAAAAAAGTCCTTAATCATCATGGTTTCTTTGGTTCACCCTTATGTCTTTACTCCATGAGACGCACAGGGAAGAGCTGACCAGATTGCTCCATGCTTGGAACTAAGCTACAAAGTCCTTGCCACCCCTTTCACCTTGGAGTTGAAACTTGCTTTGTTCTTTCAGATGAAACTGACTTCTGTGTTTTGGGGTCCTGCCTCTGTAATGAACATGTCATATTTGTGAATTTCAGTGAACTGAAGTTTGGTCTTAAATCCTAATGGAGTTGATATCTACTGTAGTGTTTTCTATCTCAGGCCCTAACTGGTTGAAGTTTACAGAGAAACACATTAAAACAGAGGACTGTTGATGGGCTATAGATAATTTATTGAAAAATTTAAACTGTGATTTAAATTATTCGTATATATTTATGTATTCAAAATATACTTCTATTTGTAAATCACTGGGTAAGTGTCAGTCATGTGCATTTCTACAGAGGAAAAATTCACAAGCGTAAAGTATAAATATTTCATGTTGCATATTGACATTACATTGTTCTGTTTTGATTATTGATTTCCATCTTTAGGTCTCTGGACTCTGAAGGACTGTTGAAAATAATCACATGTATTGTCCATTGAATAAAAGGGAAGACCAGGTTGTTAGGCCAGTTTTAGCTTTTCTTATTGGGTTTTCAAGTGATTGCTGGACAGTTGAGGGCAGGAAAGAGAATCATTGTAATGGGCTGTCTAGGCCAAGCCTTCTGGGCTTCTGTGATACAGCTACATGTCACCATCTGGGAGAAGAAGTGGCTTTAGAGGGGAAAGCGTCCTATATCTCACATGGTTATTTTCAGGGTTAAAACAGACCAATGTTTAGTAAGGACTCAGTATAACAACTCATTCAACAGAGATTTATTTTGTGTGTACTGTGTACCAGCAGTGATTAAGGCAGATTCCTACTCTCTGAAGCTATAATCTAGTGAGGAAAGCCATACAATAAATAAATAAGCAAATGGATTATTCCAGTGTGATAAGTGCTAGGAAGAAAACAATCAGCATCACATAAATGAGTATAACTGGGGTTTTGAGGAAATGGGGGAAGTGCTAGTTTAAATAAGATAATCAAAATATATATATATAAATAAATAAGATAATCAAGGAGGGTCTCTCTGAGAAGATGACATCTGAAGGAGAGAGGTGTGGCCACATGAAGAGCCAGAGAAAGAGCATTCCAGAGGTAAAGGCAACAAGTGCAGAGTGCTTAACTCCAGAACGAACATTAGGAGCTGAGAGGGCAAGGGTCTAGCCAGTAAACTAGAGCAAGTGGGGCCTTGTATCCCATGGTAAGAAATCTGGATTTTATTTTAAGTCAATGAGAAGCTATTGAGAAGTTTTTTTAAAAATTATGTAAAATTAACTGATTTGCCTTTTAATATGATCTCTCTGCCAAATGTGTATAGAAAATAGATTTTAGTATTATAATCATGAAATTGAGGAGACTAGTAGTCCAAGGAAGAGGTGATAGATATTAGGCTAGGGTAGTAGCAGTGGGAATAGACAGAAGTGGACAGATTTGAGATACATTGTAGAAGTGAAGTCAACATGGGTTGAAGGAAAAGTTCAGTTGACTTCTGGGTCTTGGGAGAGACTAGGGAAGATTGGGCAATAAATGCATTTTGGGGGGCAAAATCCCAAATGGTTTAAGACATGTTGAGTTTGAGATGCTATAAGATAGGCAAATGGTATGTTAAGCAGGCTGCACAGGACTGGGGCTCAGGGGAAAGGTCAAGGATGACAATAGGAATTTGGATGCCATGAGTATTCAAGGGCTATTCAAATCCATGGAATGGATGAGATCAGTTAGGGAGAGAATGTAGATGGAGAAAAGAAGGTGGCTTGGGACCAGACCCTAGACTACTTCAAGAATGAGATGCTGAATAAGGGGAAAGAGCCAGCAAAGGATCTGGTGATGAGTCTCTAGAATGGTAGGTGAAAACTCCAGAGAAGATAGCTCTTCAAGACAAAGGTGTTCTTCAAAACATATTGCTCTTCAAAACATATTGCTCTTCAAAACATATGCTCTTCAAAACATATTCAGTGTTGCAAAGAGGTGATGTGAAGTAAGAGCAGAGAGGGGACTATTAGATTTGGCAATTTGGGAGCCAGGGGTAAATTCCAATAAGTGCAGTCTCGGGTGTAATGGGGGTGGCGTGTGGTACCAGACACTTCCATGCAGCCTAGGCATTAGGAAAGGCCCTCCCACTGCAACAGAGCTGGATATAGCTTAGCATTGCAAATCTTGCACAAAAAATGAGAGAAATATTCAGAAGCCAGTAGGATACTAACACCACAACTGACCTACTGGCAAATCTAGAAAAGAAAAACAATTCCTCTAGAATTTGCAGAATAATGCCTGGGTTTACTTGGAACAGACAGTTAGCTTGACCTTGAGCCTAGACAGGACGAGGAGAGGTGAAGCACAGGTCAGTTCATAAGACAGGTGTCTTTAGTGGGTGGCTTAGGAAAAAGATTGGCCTGCTTTCAACAAGGGGAGCCACTTGATGTGGCTCCAGGTGGAAAGTTGAAAGGAGAAAACTCATGGTCGTCATCATCATCATCTTTTTTTCACCACAGCCTTACCTTCAAGTGGGACTGAGGTTCAAATTTACATTTTCTGTACCATCAGGGAATGCACAAGTCAAGAGCATTAAATCAAACTAATTCCAGGTTAGTAGCAACTTTGGTACCCAGCAAGTTCAATTTCATAAATATGTTTAGAATTCTACATATCAAAATTAGAGAACACAGGTTCCTTTCAGGCATATATGCAATAATTACAAAAATTTACCACATACTGTCCATATATACAATGGAATATTACTCAGCCATCAGAAAGGATGAATACCCACCATTCGCATCGACATGGATGGAACTGGAGGGGATTATGCTAAGTGAAGTAAGTCAAGCAGAGAAAGACAATCATCATATGGTTTCATTCATATGTGGAACATAAGGAATAGCATGGAGGACCATAGGGGAAGGGAGGGAAATCCGAAGGGGGAGAAATCAGAGAGGGAGACAAACCATGAGAGACTATGGACCCCAGGAAACAAACTGAAGGTTTCAGAAGGGAGGGGGTTGGGGGAAGGGGCTAACAGAGTGATGGGCATTAAGGAGGGCACGTGCTGTGATGAGCACTGGGTGTTATACGTAACTAATGAATCACTGAACACTACATCAAAAACTAATGATGTACTATACAATGGCTAACTGAACATAATAAAAAAATAAAAAAATAAAAATTTACCACATACTGGACCATAAAGGAAGTCTCAAAAAATTTTTAAAAAGTTATAAAATTAAGTTGTAACTCAATCACAAAATAAATCAATTATGATAATGTAAACAATTATGAAAATACACTTTGAATTTTAAAATATATTTTCTATATAACTCAGGTATAACAGAATAAGTCATAATTGAGATGTTAAAATAGTGAGAATTTAATGAAAATACTGTACTTCAAAACTTGTGAAATACAATGAAACAAAACTTTAAGGGAAAATTATAATCTTAAATGCTAATATTAGAAAAGAGAAATGGCTGGAAATGTGAGCTAAGTGTCCAACTTATTATTTTTAAAAAAGAAAAATAAACACAAAAAGAACCCAGAAGGAATGGGATGATAAGAATAAAAGAAAAAATAATGAAATAGAAAAATAACTATAGAGAAGACAAAACCAAAAAGTGATCCTATGGAACAATTAATAAAATTGACAAATCTCTGGAAAATTGAATCAAAAGACTGCACATAATTAAAAATATTAAGAATGAAAAGGGGGACATGGCTAAAAATGCAGCAAAGAATAAAATATATTAAATCAATATATTAAGAAAAACTATGAAGAAACATGCCAACATTTGAAAACTTAGATAAAACAGAAAATTCCTAGAAAAATATGGTTTACTCAAGCTAGCTCATGAAAAATTGAATTTTGAATAGCCATAGAACCATTAAAAAATTAAGTCAGTTAACAATATTTTATAAAGAAAACCCTAGGCTTGGACAGTTTGATAAGAATTATACCAAACTTTCGGGTTGCCTGAGTGGCTCAGTCGTTAAGCGTTTGCCTTCAGCTCAGGTCATGATCCTGGGGTCCTGGGGTTGAGCCCCACATCGGGCTCCCTGCTCCACGGGAAGCCTGCTTCTCCCTCTCCCACTCCCCCTGCTTGTGTTCCCTCTCTTGCTGTCTCTCTCTCTCTGTCAAATAAATAAAATCTTAAAAAAAAAAAAAAAACTAAATAAACTTCAATCATATGTGGTCCCCACCTCTCCAAAAACCTCTCACTGAAATGAAGAATAGAAGTTCTGATGGGGGCGCCTGAGTGGCTCAGTCGGTTAAGTGTCCAACTCTTGATCTCTGCTCAGGTCTTGATCTCAGGATTGTGAGTTCAAGCCCTATGCTGGGCTCCACACTACTTAAAAAAAAAAAAAAATGAAAGAAGCAATGAATTACTGTTTCCTAATACCTGTGTTGGAGAGTAGAGAGCAAGGGGATAATAGAGATAGACTATGTATCTGTTCATATATATGCATCCTCTAGAGTAATAGAGAAAGTAAAAATGGTTGTAATTGAGGAAGGCAACTGGAAATTTGGGGAACAAGGTGGAAGGGAGATTTTTTTCAGTCTACTTCTTTGTTCATTTAAAATCTTGATTTACATACATGGATTACATACCCAAAATCAATTTTTTAAAAAGCCAAAGCTGAAGTTATAAAATATTACCAGTCTGTCATTAGTGAAAAGCTACAGTGTTATTTCAGCAACAGATAAATAGTGAGATATAAGAGTACTCCAAGGGTGCCTGTTGAACAAACATAACAGGACATTTGAGAGACCGTAAAACACTCCACATTAGCTGTCTATGTGTCCTGAGTGAAACATATATATTCCCTAGAGGAAGCTAACAAAACAGCTTGAAGATTTAGAGACCAAAAAAAAAAAAAAAAAAAAAAAAAGAAAAGAAAAGAAAGAAAGAAAAATCCTTCTTCTTATATAGGTAGTTTTCCTGGTAAAATATGCTAGTGATCTAATTACCTAGTAGAACATTTTGAGTACCCACCATGTACTAAGCACTGTTAGAGAGTGTGTGTGCGTGTGTGTGTTTGGGGGGAGGGAGATGAATTAGAAAGGTGAATAAGACATAATCCC
Source organism: Neomonachus schauinslandi (assembly GCF_002201575.2). Taxonomy (NCBI): domain Eukaryota; kingdom Metazoa; phylum Chordata; class Mammalia; order Carnivora; family Phocidae; genus Neomonachus; species Neomonachus schauinslandi. The sequence goes on along the minus strand of NC_058405.1, from coordinate 53,102,269 downwards.
TGCCCTTAATGAACCTATAATCTATTTAGGAAGACAAGTCCAACATATAGGAAACACTATTTTTCTATCTGCAAATAGTTCAATTTATGTGATCTACAACCACTTCCAACTTTATTTTTTAATTTTAATTAGCGAGTCATAAAAGACTGTACAGTTGGGTTTTTTTTAAAAGATCTTAATTTTGAATAATCTCTACACTCAACATGGGGCTCAGACTCACAACCCTGAGATCAAGAGTCACACACTCTACCAACTGAGCCAGGCAGGTGCTTCACAGTTTTTATTTTTTTATTTTATGTTTCAAGTTTTTATTTAATTCTAGTTAGTTAATATATAGCATAATATTGGTTTTAGGAGTGTAATTTATTGACCATCACTTACATACAACATCCAGTGCTCATCACAAGTTCCCTCCTTAACACCCATCACCCATTTTGCCCATCCCCCCACCCACCTACCCTCCATCAACCATCAGTTTGTTCTCTATCATTAAGAGTCTCTTATGGTTTGCTTCCCTCTCTTTTTTTTTCTTCATTAATGTTCATCTGTTTTGTTTCTTAAATTCCACATATGAGTGAAATCATATGGTATTTGTCTTTCTCTGACTGACTTAGTGCTCTTAGCATAATACACTCTAGCTACATCCCTGTCATTGCAAATGGCAAGATTTCATTCTTTTTGATGGCTGAGTAATATTCTGTTGTGTATATCTTCTTTATCCATTCATCTATTAGCAGACACTTGGGCTGCTTCCATAACTTGGCTATTGTTGATGCTGCTATACATATCGGGGTGCATGTGCCCCTTCAAATCAGTATTTTTGTATCCTTTGGGTAAATACCTAGTAGTGCAATTGCTGGGTCGTAGGGTGGTTCTGTTTTTAACTTATTGAGGAAACCCCATACTGTTTTCCAGAGTGGCTGCACCAGTTTGCATTCCCACCAGCAGTGCAAGAGGGTTCCCCTTTCTCTGCATCTTCACCAATATTTGTTGTTTCCTGTGTTAATTTTTAGCATTCTCACAGGTGTGAGGTGGTATCTCATTGTAGTTTTGATTTGAATTTCCCTGATGGTGAGTAATGTTGAGCATCTTTTCATGTGTCCATTAGCTATCTGGATGTCTTCTTTGGAAAAAATGTCTATTCATGTCTTTTGCCCATTTCTTAACTGGATTATTTGTTTTTTGGGTGTTGAGTTTGATAAGTTCTTTATAGATCTTGGATACTAATCCCTTATCAGATATGTCATTAGCAAATATTTTTTCCCATTCTGAAGGTTGCCTTTTAGTTTTGTTGATTGTTTCCATTGCTGTGCAGAAGATTTTTATCTTGATGAAGTTCCAATAGTTCAGTTTTGCTCTTGTTTCCCTTACGTCCAGAGACATGTCTGGTAAGAGGTTGCTACAGCCGAGGTCAAAAAGGATGCTGCCTGTGTTCTCCTCTAGGATTTTGATGTTTTCCTGTCTCAAGTTTAGGTCTTTCATCCACTCTGAATTTGTTTTTGTGTATGGTGTAAGAAAGGTGGGGGGTGGAAGGGATGGGGTGGCTGGGTGATAGGCATTGGGGAGGGTATGTGCTATGGTGAGCTCTGTGAATTGTGTAAGACTGTTGAATCACAGACCTGTACCTCTGAAACAAATAATACATTATATGTTAAAAAAAGAAGAAGAAGAAGAAGAAGAAGAAAAGAAGGAGGAGGGGGAGGGGGGAAGGAAGGGGGGGGGATAGGAGGGGGAGAGGAAGGAGGGGGGGAGGAGGAGGAGGAGGGGGAGGAGGAGGAGGAGAAGAAGAAGAAGGAAGAAGAAGAAGAAAAGAAGAAGAAGAAGGCAGGAGGGGAAGAATGAAGGGGGGGAAATCGGAGGGGGAGACGAACCATGAGAGACTATGGACTCTGAAAAACAAACTGAGGGTTCTAGAAGGGAGGAGGGTGGGGCGATGGGTTAGCCGGGTGATGGGTATTAAAGAGGGCATGTTCTGCATGGAGCACTGGGTGTTATGGGCAAACAGTGAATCATGGAACACTACATCAAAAACTAATGATGTAATGTATGGTGATTAACATAACATAATAATAATAAAAAAAAAGAAAGTGGTCCAGTTTCATTCTTCTGCATGTCGCTGTCCAGTTTTCCCAACATCACTTGTTGAAGAGACCATCTTTTTTCCATTGGATATTCTTTCCTGCTTTTTGAAGATTAGTTGACCAACGACCATACAGTTTTAAGAGGTTTTGGTCCAGTAGAATGGAACAGAAAGGAATGATGGGAGAAATCCTGTTCCTGGAGGAAAGCTGGTTCAGGACAGATGGCTGGGAATTGGCTTACCTGGAGGACCATCTTGCAATGGCAACTTTTCTGCTCTTTGTGTGGTAAGATGTCTCTCCTCCTCTGGGTTGGGCATGGCTGACATTCCAGGTTTCCATTGGTATGCTCAAACAATATTGTTTGAGAGTGGAGAGTGGGAGTCAAAGTTGGAGAGTACCAATGTGTAGAAATTAGTACGGAAGGCTTATGGTCATTTTGTAGTCTATTTTGGGGTTCTGAGTTAAGAAGTATTAGATGGGCCTATTTTCATGCAATGAGTTGAAAAGGAAAAATCTAGGGCTCTCAAGTAAACAGGCCTAGATCCCCACTGACCACCTCTGTCACCTATGAGCTATGGAACGTGGGTAAGCTGCTGGACTTTCGCTTGCCCACTAAAATATGGGGAAAACTAGGGGAGGCTGTGCATGTGTCGGTCCAGCCATATATGGGAAATCTATGTCCCTCCCTTGCAATTTTGTTGTAAATCTAAAACTGCTCCAAAAAGTCTTTTAAAAATGGGGAAAATAACTACTTTGCAGTATTATTATTAAGATTCAGTGAACTGAAGATAAAGAACACATATTAGGTATTTGATAGGTTAAAACCATTAATTTTGATTATTATTCCAACTGTAAGCTGCTCTTTTCTTCTCCAGGGCAGGTCCAGGTCTAGAGGTGAGCAAGCCCTCTCCTCTGCGGGTCTCCTCATCCTCAGATCAGTAGCAGACATCACACCTGGTTATAATCTCTTAAAGCTAATCTTTGCATTAGCACCAATCCACATTGGTGATAATACTAATACCCATAACTGCTCTTTATTGGTCACCTGCTATCTGCCAAGGCCCTGTGTGTAAGTAGTCTGCATACATTAATACAACCAATAACCCTATGACATGGGTAAAGTTCTTAAAATATTTTACAATTATTTATGCTTGTTTATCATAGACTACAAAACTGAAAAAATAAATGGTTCTAAATCATCTCATAATCAAAACGTATATCCAACATTCTTTTACATGTCCAGCTACGTGCTGGACGTTGCACAAAAGAAATCGATGAGACATCATTCCTGTCATATAATTTACTACTTGAAGAAGCAAATCAATTTTTCACTGAGGACAGGCCCATACTTAAGGGCTACAACAGCTCAGGTCAATTTTGCAGAGATAAGGAAAGGAAAGGGAAAGGGAAAGGGAAGGAAGGGAAGGAAAGGAAAGGAAAAGGAAAAGGAAAGGGCGTATGTAAATTCTCCATTAACAGGAATCTAATTGTAACAGTCAAATAACAAGACTTCTTTCCTACCCTGCCCCCTCCCTCATTTTCTACTCTCTATTTTTAGAACAAAGAAGCAAATGACAACCAAACTTCCTATCAGGGATGTAGATGATTTTGTTGATGTTGATTTGAATTCCAGAGATGTGCTGGTGGGTGATTGTCTCAGGGGGATAGTGACTGACAGCAAGTTGCCAACAGACACAGGCAAAGAATACAAATTCTTTTCCTTAAATGGATACAAACGAGAATTTAGCTGCAGGAGGACTGCTGCACAGAGCAGGGGACCCACCATGAGCTCACAGTTGGAGATGCAGCTTCCCTAGCCCCCACACTTCGCCTGCCTGGCCACACAACCACTGAGCCCACCTCAAGGGGCTGATGATTAGGAGGGTAGGGGTGTGATGGGGGGTGTCTTTATGCCTCTGTGGCATTTCTTGACAGTTGTGAGAGAGGAAAGTGGCAATGCTGTCCAGAGCAGATTGTTATTCAACAGTATCAATAGCAAATGAGTATTCATTTTGCCCTAGGGATACTGACAGCCCCTTCTCATCAATTTAGGAGCTAGTATAGGCCTGCACCGGGCTGGGTTGAGGGAGGCCGTCTATCTTGAAGTGGTCAATCCAGGAGTCTCTGAGATCTGACCATCCCAAGTAGGATCACATTTTGATTCTGCTTGAAGTGCAGTCCTCACTGTTAGGCTCAGCAGTATCGAGGACTGAAAGATACAGTTATACAAGTTATGCACTGTACAACTCTAGAGAACCTGCCGGTTTGTGGTGGTCCTGGATTCTGCTCAGATTCCTATCCTTCTGCCTCCCCAGTGATCACTGTTCAATGATCACCGATGTTCAGGATAATAAATAACTGAGAAGCACTGCAAGATCTCAATAATCAAAAAAGAGTAAGATATATTTTCTACTTTATTTGGGTAAAAAATAAGATAAATACAATAAATATCATGTTCTAAAATTTCAAAACAAGATATAAAAGAAAAAATATCTCTACTTAAAAAAAATTGATTCCACAAATTCCATTTACTTAGGATTTTGCAATATACAACATATGTATCCTGTTGTAATCACAACAGAGAAAAATAGACTCTCTTACCTACTATCTTGCTTTATCACCCTTTCCACAATCTAATATGTGAATCAAAAACCTATTAGTAGAAAGTGAGTAGTGGTTTGGGAGGTTAATTTATAGTTCAAGCCTATTCCCAGTTAATTCAGGAAGATATGAATAAAGATGGTACAGAATAAACAGAGAATTAACACATTTTAAGGAGAAATGTAGATTGGATTGAATAAAGAAAGATTCAGCTAGGCCTGTCTCCAGTTGGGATAGAGTATAAACCCTCTCACCAGATTGCCATTAGATTAGCTGAAGCAACAAAGTCTTTGATTCCAAAATATAAGTGGTAATTATCTCATACCCATTTATCTGAAAGCCTGCAGCGAAAACAGAGTTAAAGCCTTTTGCAGTTCATGAAAAGACTAGTGTTGATTTGGAATTACATTGTTTACTACAGCACTTTTCCATGAGCAGCAAAATTTCCACGTGGGATGAAAATTCCTTTTGATTTCTCAAGTTCAAATAACACAAACTATTTCATATCAGTATCTCTCACCAACTCTTCCCCACAGAGAGCACTCCAGCTAAACCAACTCCTCATCCAGACAAGGAAAAGAGTCAAGGATTGAACACCTTGAGTAGGAGGAAATGGCGGTTGAACTGATTAGCCAATTCACAACCTCCTGCTAGTTTGAAGACGGGTTTTGTTCTAGCTTCTTTATACTCAGAAATCTTTTACAAATTGTAATCATTATTCTATAATTACATTAAATGCCAGCTTATGTGATCTCTCCTGAACCTTGTAAAACTGCAAAGCAATTCATCTAGGCCATGATGAACTTTCTAAATTAGATACAATATCCTGATTTAATGTGGATGTGGCTAAAACCCAGTGGGGGCAGCTGATTACTTATGGTTATAAATATTAACAAATGAGCAAGGAAGTTTTTAGTAATTTCCCCTCTCTTTCTCATACACACACACAAATGCACACACACACCCTTTTCATGAGCTAAATTGCTGTTCAAGTATAATTTTCAAAATGATAAAATCATAACTCTTACAGAAATCGAAGAGAAGTTAAAGATTTTATTTATCTCTTTATTTAAAGGAGAATCAATAAGGTGTTTTTAGAGAATTTGAAGATTAGGCAATGAGGATGTAAACATAAATTTGTTAACAGATGCAGAGCAGGTTAATATCCTATAAGGAGGTAGTGTTTGGGGTAGCCTTTTCTATAGGTCAGAAATCCTTTGTCTGCTTAACAGATAAAATACATTTATATTGCTATGGATAAGAATCGCGTACATTACTCTCAATTTTCTACAACTTCATTCTACCCCTACAGAGTTCCAAAATTCTCGGTAGAAATCAACCAAAGGTGGAACTTCTACAAAATCCAGTAACCCCCTGAGGTCAGATAGACAATGCCCAGCACACCCAGGGTGAAGGACGTCCAGCTATTTCTTTGGCCATTTGAAAATTTGGTCTTTTTTTTTTTTTTTTCTGAGAGTCAACTAAAGTGCCCCTGGTCATACTGCTATTTCAGAGGGAGAGAAAAGGTATCTGGAGAGAAATCAGGTAGATCATTCAAACCCACACAAAAAGGCTAAATAAAGCTAAGGCCAAAATTTCAGAAATTTAAAGCTAGAAGGGATTTTAGAGATCACCTAAGACGTTCATTTTACAGAAAGTAAGTCTGAGACTGCCTTCTTAGCAGTTGAAAGAAGATCTTAAACCACCTTGATCAGGTGCTTAAGCTTTGTTGAGTGTGCCTCAGGAAACTCTTTTCTTCTTTGGTGTAAAGAATCTCCTTTCTCCCCCCTCATTCATACCCTGAACCACCCCAGAGAGGTTTCTTTTTTTATTCAGGAATCATAAGAAGAGGGGTAGAAAAAAACATATATCCGTGTTAATACTGCTTTCAGTCATTTATACATGTTCTAAATTTTTTCAGCTGTTATATTTTTTAATTGAAATGTAATTAACATACAGGGTTACATTAGTTTCAGGTGTACAATATAATTCAACAATTCTATACATTGCTCAGTTCTCATCAATTTTTTTTAAATGGAAGGATAGGATGTTTAAAATGGGACTTAAAGTAAATGTTATTTCAAATAACTGATATGGAAAAATAACTTTATAGGTGGGAAATAGCCTACTTCTTTGACCAAAGGGTTGATAACCTCTGAAACTCACAGAACTAGAGGATGATGGAGACCCCATTCCCCGCTCTGGGTCCTCATTCTTTGGAATATCTCTGCTAAGTTGACAATTTAATATTCTTCTGTATCCTAAACAGAGCCTCTAACTTCCCCCACACTGTGAAGAACAGAGTACCCTCCAAAAAATAAAACATCCCATTTGTATGTCTGCTTTTTTTTTAATTTCAAAGAACATACTTGTACAATTCATCTTTTCCTAGGGCTTTTTATGCATAGCTTATTCAGACCAGGGGTAGAGTCTATATGATCAGACTCCTGCACATTTAACATTGATCAAACAGAGGATAGTGTTGATCTGTGTCATTAGATATATGCTATCTAATTGGTAGATTAAAGATACTTATTGGTTAAAATTACATTGATGCCAGTAGGAATAAATGGCTTCTCAAAATTTATAGCTCATAAAAGGTCAGATTCTGATTACTGTAATTCTTTCAAAATGTGAAGTATATGAATTTTTCACATTATGAGAGGAAAGAAACAGAAAGGAAACACGAAAAAAATGAATCTTATTTGTCATCTCGTCTTCGTCTTCAAGTCTTAGGCTAAATTGCTATTATTTCATTTTGTTAAATTCAGTGCATCTCTGTCAACAGTTTTGAGATGTGGATGGAATGAAAAAAGCTGCATTGTCACCTTCAAATTCAATTTAGAAATTTCATAAAGAGAAATATTTGTGTAAAGGTAGAGTTCTGAAGGACCTAATACCTGTCATTTTATTTCTTGGGCATTTTGAATGTTTTATTCTGAACACTTCCCATTTTGTCTGCACCCTCCACTCCATCCCCTCCATGGTTATTGATACAAAGAACAAAGAACTTGAGCCTCCTAGCTCCAAGCTCATCTTTGAACACAGCATAGTTGTACCCCAAAATTTAGTGAGGCATGCAAAAATGGAGTCATTCCTAATGGAGAAGACATTCTGTCCCACTAGGAATAGATAAGCTATTTATTGTCCCAGAAGAAAGAATTTTGTTACAAATTTAGTTAATAAATGTTAATAGATGTCCTTCAACTGCTAAGGGGAATTCATCTAAGAAGGAAGGACAGTGACATAATGTTTTTTTGTCTGCGAAGAAATGAGCCTGACTCAAAGATGACAAAGTTACAAAGTGGAAAGTAAAATGTGCGTTTACGTTGTTCCAGTGATAGAAATATCATATATCAGATTCAGAAGAGAGGAAAGCTTAGCATATTGGGAAACCAACACCACTATTTCCTTCTCCTTCACATGAGAGATAATAAGGAACGCTGATCATAAGACATCAGACTGACAATCACGTATAAATTGCTCTTGACTACTTAGCACGTGCAAAGTGATGAAATTTTACAACACAAGATGGAAAGATCTCCATCAAGACATAGAGTGAGGTCGCTGGGGCAACCCTTTCTTGTTGCTTTTACTTCTGTAGGTAAAATCCTGTTTACCTGGAAGGTCCCTGGACAAACTAATTACTTAATTACCTTCTGGGTAGTCCAGCCTCAAGAGTAGTCACTTGGGTCTCAAACCCACAATCAACAGAGGCTCTCTGGCTTTCAGAGCTGCCTTCTCCTGAGTGTGTCCTTTGCCCACATATGAAGCATCAAAACACATTGCCTGGCATATAGAACTTAAATGAAAAGATTGTTAAATGATTACATTTTGATGCCAAAATTATTAATTCATATTTTAATTTTAGTTTTGCCTATTTTTTTTTTGCCTCATCTTGAGGATATCCTGTTTGTTTAGGCTCTTTCTGATGCAGAGAACAGAAATAGGCTCAGGGTACCTTAGTTAATGAGATGCATGGGGAAGGATAAAAAACTGGATGCTGTCTCAAAAACATACAACTAAGGGTCACAGAGAATTGGGACACCATTTATTACATGTAGCATATGACATCAGCTCTGATAATTTGACAATGGCTTGAGAGAAACAACAGAAATTGTATTTCTGGGCCAAGTTTATGTTTCTGTTCCTGCATCTACTTTCCCTTTCAGTTGCTTCTTTTTGCTACTTTGGTATCAACTTCTTCCCTCTCCTTTTTCTGCTTAGCATGCTCTCTACGTGCTCAGGTCACTGCTTGCTCATGACTTCTGCTCACTGCCTTCATGCTCTAGCTCTCCATGCCTGGATCACTCTGTACTTTATTTGCTATAAAGCTTTCCTTCAAAATCTCTCAAAGAGAACCTGCCCAGGGCCACTAGTCCTTGTGCATATGGCGGGCCCTTATTGGGCAGAGCTCTTGCGCTTGGCACCCTGAAGGCCCTGGCCAGCTCACAGATCGCAGGCACCTATCTCTCGTCCAGTCTGCTGTGGCCAGAGTGACAGGGACACACAATAAAAACATGATGACCTACATGAAAGGAAACCTGCGAAAGAGAGGATGGAGTGGGTCCTGTGTATGGACATCTCAGAAGAGGCCAGGAGATCTGCAGCTATAGAAAGTCATAGTCTCAAAATCTATGACTTTAAATTTTGAAGAAGACAGAGAGGAAGCCAAGCCAATTTGGCCTGATATTTCTGAATCTGACTCTTCACCTAAATATGAATTAGACACTGAAGGAAGAAAGAGCCTGAGGACTATTGACTCCCTGCAGAAAGGAAGTGGGAAAAAAAGGCAAATAGAGTTTTTATTACTTTTCTCATGTGCTGCAGGATAAAATCAGTATTCAAGTATTTGATTCAACCAGCAATTAATCTGATTGCAAACAATTGGCAGTATCCCTTTAAGAAGACATTCTATAGCCACAGAGTAGGGCCATAACTCTTGGAAATGCACCACTAAGGCCAAGGCATGGATTCTTTTCAGATACATGCTTCTGAGCATTCATTTATACCTACATTCACATATACTGAGGTTATCAGACAGCTTCAATAAAAATGAATATATTAATGAAAATTGACTGACCAAAACTCTACATATATGTTATGGGACATTTATTAATCAGTATAATCAAATCTCACCTTATATGGCATATTGAATTGTGCAGCTTTTTATCATTTCAGAAATTTTCCCCAACCTCATCTTTTGCTTCTAAACAATGAAAATGTATATATCCTCTTAAAAACTAAAGGTCACATCTTATAGAATCCACACTCAACCTGTCGTATTCATTGATCCATAGATTATCCATGACACTTAAATTTTTTTCCTACACAGGCCTTTAGCATTGAAGTTGAAACAAAATGCTGACCTGGTTTCTAAAAATTTGTAGTAGTAGTTGTTTTGCTGAAAAAAAAAAAATTTCTACCTAACAAGAGATATTGTTCCCTCATGGGAAGTAAAACATCATGTCTGAGGCACTCATTTCCTTATTTTAAAAAAATGGAGAAAATTCTTCATTCCTGTTGACAGCTTTCAGAATTGTATTATTTCATCAAAGTAGAGTGATTTCTGAAAGAACACAATATACTGACTTTCAAAAGGAAATCGTCACTATGGATATGTAGGCTCTCGTGTCACTGCTATTAGAAGTAATTACATTGAATACCAGAGCTCTAAGAAATTGTTTTAAAATATAACTATGTCCCTAAAACCTTATTATCACTTTCCCCAGGAATTTAGAAGCAACTTATATTGTTAAATTTGTAACCAAAAGTTCTTTAAAAATTTATTTTCCTACTAGGAAGATGAAAGTTGGACAAATGCTATTTAAGTCATGAGCATTATTAAATCATTAAAGAGGTTCAGCATTATTGAGTGCTTCTGCACTGTTGGGCTTGTAGACAATGAATGGTACTTGGAAATCAGACCTGTAGTTGCCAAGTGTTGAATGGTGGCCCCTCAAAAAGCTGTGTCCACCTTCTAACCTCCTGAACCTGTAAAAGTGAAGTTATTTGGAAAGAGTGTTTGCAGATTTAATTAAGGACTAGAGATGAGCAGATCATCCCAGATTATCTATGTGGGCTCTAAACCCAATGACAGGTGTCCTTGTAAGAGGCACACACAGGAGAGACACAGAGAAGAGGAAGAAGCCATGGGAAGATGGAGACAGCCATTGGACGGATGCAGCCACAAGCCAGAAATGCTGACAGTCCCCGGAAGCTGGAAGAGGCAAGGAAGGAGTCGCCTCTAGAGCCTCTGGGGAGAGCATGGCCCTGCTGCTACCTCAGTTTCAGACTTCTAGCCTCCAGAACTGTGAGAAAATGCATTTCTGTTGTTTTAAGACACGCCATTGAAAAAAAACAGAATATTGAGAGCTTGTAAGCAGAATGCTGAGAAGAACATGACAGCTTCTTCAAAAGTAAACTCTCACTGTGGACTCCAAAAAACAAACTGAGGGTTCTAGGGGGGAGACGGGTGGGGGGATGGGTCAGCCCGGTGATGGGTATTAAAGAGGGCACGTTCTGCATGGAGCACTGGGTGTTATATGAAAACAATGAATCATGAAACACTACATCAAAAAAAAAATAAATTCTCACACACAAAAAAATTAAACTTAAAAAAAAAACCCAAAAACCTCTCCAAGGCCTCAGTGCGTGTTGCACTCTCTCCTCAAACTATCCCCCGCCAACTTCTTTGTTTGTCTATCTGCTACCTTCCCTTCAGAATTCGACTCAGATGTCACTTCCTCTGGAAAACCTCCCACAGGCCAGCCTGGCTTGGATATCCTGCTGTGTGCTTCTGTAACAAATTCTAACTGCTTACCACACTGTACTGTAGTTACATTGTAATTTACTCACCTAGCCATACCACTAGACTAATATACTCCTGCAGGCCTACGATATTAGCTTTGTATTTCTGGCATCTACCACTGTCCCTGGGATATAATAACCATTCAACAAATGTTCCTTGAATTACAAGGTGAATGAATTTGGAAGTCTACTATGCTGAAAGTTTTGGATTTATTGTTCGTGGTAGTATGGTTTCAGAAAGCAGAATTATGACTGAAGTATAAATAATGATATCCCAACATAAGTAGGGACATCCTACAGATGGGATATACTGACCTACCTTTAAATAGGCTCTATGAGGTAGCATGTACCCATCACTGGAAATGCCCAAACAGGGACCTGACATCAGGAATAGTGTTGACGTGATTCCCTACTTGTTTGGTTGATGGAATCAAGTATGCTATAGGGACAGTTTCTGCTTTAAGATTTTGTCACTTTCAGGATCCCAGAATTCCTTTAAAAGAACTAGTGCTATTTAGTTTTGGTGATCCAATTCCATTGAATTTATTGAAGTTTCCACCACCATCAACTGTTGAGAGTGTGTTTTCTACTACTAGAATTACTTAGATGAATAAGACCCAGTCCATCCTCTCAAGAAGCTTATAATAACATAAGCATGAAGGTAAAAATGTTGCTCCTGTAACAGACATAAAATGCTATGGGTATTCACAGGAGGAAAAGATCACAGCTAGTAGAAGAGTATCAAAGAAAACAGGATGAAGCAGGTGGCTTTGAGAAGGACCTGAACAACAGCTAGGATTTTTAAAGACTTTAGGGGTAAGGTCTTCTTAATGGTGGCTTTGTGTTTACTAATTCTTTTTTTTTTTTTAAGATTTTATTTATTTATTTGACAGAGAGAGAGACAGCAACAGAGGGAACACAAGCAGTGGGAGGGGGAGAGGGAGAAGCAGGTTTCCCGCAGAGCAGAGAGCCCGATGTGGGGCTCGACCCCAGGACCCTGGGATCATGACCTGAGCCGAAGGCAGACGCTTAACGACTGAGCCACCCAGGCGCCCCAATACAAGCTGCATCTTAATAAAGAATTAGGAAACACGAGGGGTGCCTGGGTGGCTCAGTCGTTAAGCGTCTGCCTTCGGCTCAGGTCATGATCCCAGGGTCCTGGGGTCGAGCCCCACATCGGGCTCTCTGCTCTGCGGGAAACCTGCTTCTCCCTCTCCCCCTCCCACTGCTTGTGTCCCCCGCTTGTGTTCCCTCTCTCGCTGTGTCTCTGTCAGGTAAATAAATAAAATCTTAAAAAAAAAAAGATCCAGCTTATATTTTATAAACTTTTTATTTAGAGAGAGTCCTACATACTCTTCATATTTAGTCATTTTAATATATTAACATTTGGCTTATGAATAGGCAATCATTCATTGGCTAAGAAGTGGGACATGGGGCAAGAACATCCAGCCAGAAATCTTTCCATATGGTCCACATAGTCTGTCACTAACTCTTGAAATTCCAGAATTAAAAATTCATTCCTTTGACTGTCACTATAGTATGTCCCCTACTTTCCATTCCTAATAGTTACACTTTTTATTTGTGCTATGTCTGATATTTTCTTCATCAGTCTTACCACAGTAACTGTCTATTATTTTAATCTTTCCAGAGAAATGTTTTTACTCTGTTGGTCTTCTCTCTTAGTTTTTATCAGTTTCTGCACTTATTTTTAAAATACATTTTATTCTATTTTCTTTGGTTTCACTCTTTTTTTGAAGAGAACTAGATAACTTAGCCCATTTACTTTCTGTTTTCTCTTTTATGATATAAGCATTGTCTGTGGGAGAGTGTCCACAAAGAAGAGGTTGGAGGATGTGTAAGATGTTGTCTGTCTATCCCACAAAGTTCTTCAAGGGCTAGCCCAGCCATTTGCAAAGAGGTGTATCTGCTAGAATGCACTAGTGTGACTTTTCTGATCCTTTATTTGCATCTGCAGGGTTTAGTCTCCCATCCGTATTTTCTTTAGGAAATACCAACATTTAATAAGCTGTCCAGAGGGAATTTTGTAGTCCTAATTACTGCCTCATATTCTGATAGCAAGTTTTGGTGACCCAAAAGGCATGACATTAGAATGTTTCCTCCAGAAGGCATAACATTTTTTATCCAAAGTAAAACTTTCCAAATGACATAAACATATTATTAAGTACTGGTATTGCTTTATTTATTTTTGTTTTGTTTTTTTCTTCAAGTTTTTATTTAAATTCCAGTTAACATACAGTGTAATATTAGTTTCAGGAGTAGAATTAATGAATCATCACTTATAACACCCAGCGCTCATCACAAGTGCCCTCCTTGATCTCTATCACCCATTTAACACCTCCCACCTCCCCTCCAGCAACCCTCAGTTTGTTCTCTATAGTTAAGAGTCTGTTTTCTGGTTTGCCTCTCTTTTTTTTCTCCCTATGTTCATCTCTTTTGCTTCTTAAATTCCACATATGAGTGAAAGCATATGGCATTTGTCTTTCTCTGATTTATTTTGCTTAGCGTAATACTCTATAGCTCCATCTGTATTGTTGCAAATGACAAAATTTCATTCTTTCTGATGGCTGAGTAATATTCCATTATATATATCACACCTTCTTCATCCATTCATCAGAAGTAGTGGTATTGATTTAAATAAAAATTAAAGAGTGGTAGAAAGAAACATAAATGACTACACATACTCATTCTAAAATCCATTCTAGTTTACTGTTATACAGTACTGCTTAATCTAGATTTTGTGTTTTTATAGAATTGAGGAAATGGAGATGAATTGTAATAAATATAGTGACTCATGTGACTCATCTGTCTATGGATTAATGCTTTTATTCAGCAAAGAACAAGTTACCGAGCTAGGTTCTAAGGAGATAGCAAAAATTTGTAAGAACCAATCTGTTTTGCGATATTCACAGTCCAGTATAGTAATTAAAACATTATCTGAAATAAATATAACAGATAAAAAGTGACAAATGTCAAATGGGGATATGTGTAAGTGTTCTGTAAATTCACTGCTGAGAGTTGCCCTGTCATTTTGGTTCTTTTTTAAAAATTTTTATTGTTATGTTAATCACCATACATTACATCATTAATTTTTGATGTAGTGTTCCATGATTCATTGTTTGTGTATAACACCCAGTGCTACATGCAGAACGTGCCCTCTTTAATACCCATCACTGGGCTAACCCATCCTCCCCACCCCCCTCCCCTCTAGAACCCTCAGTTTGTTTTTCCGAGTCCATCGTCTCTCATGGTTCGTCTCCCCCTCCGATTTCCCCCTGTACCTCTGTCATTTTGGTTCTTATTATAATTTTTATTCAGTGTCTAAAGTCTTTGGGGTCCTGGGAACATAATACTTGGTTCAGCTCTCTTGAATCTCTCCTCTTTTTCTAACACTGAGGGGGAAAAAAGCCTCCTTTTTATTTCAGAAACAACAGCACAAAGTTGGAACAGCTTAAGCTATCACTTATGGTAGCTTTTGAAATGAATAAGCCATGAATACTTCTCTGGAATTATCATAACCATTAGGAGCTATAAACAAACAAAAAAACCCAAATCAATAGTTAACGTCACAGTGAAATAATGTCTTGTTTCTTCTTTCTAGAGGAGACTGCACAAGACACTTCATTCTCTTTAACCTGCTCTAACCCCATCATATCCCATTGTTTATTATCCTAACCGTAATGGCAATGCAATATAGCGTGCTCAGTGACTCATCAGCACTCGCCTTCCAGAGGCACTCAGCTTGCACGTACATGATGAGTAATGGCTCATAGAGACATTTCTTAATATCTGTAATCAGTTTTAGTCCGATGCAGTTCTCAAAACGCATTCTTCTTTTCCAATAAATGATGAATTATAAGGCTATTGCCTGGCAAAGAGAGAGTCATTTTTCTCTGGCCAAAGATTTATTTCCCAACCGAGTTGTTTCTCAATCCTTGAATGTCACTTTCAGCGGTTTCCAATTCTCTAAACAAGTATCTGCCAATCACCCCGACATGTGAGAGGCAACGCTTGAGTGTGTAGTTATTTAATGGGAAATGTTGCCATCAGAATTGAAGAGACAGTCTGTCAAAATCCGAGAGGGTGGCTCCGGAAGGAATTGGGGAGGAGTTGAAAGGGGAAAACAAGGGAAGGAGGAGGAAAAAAGTCACATCGACACAGTGAAGTAGAAGATTTCACAACTAATAAAACCTCATCAAGTTGGGCTAAATAATGAAAACTTACAGTTTTTCAAATGAGGCTAAAGTCTTTGAAATATTCTTGGAAAAGGATTCCCGAAGTACAGAAGTATTGTAGAGAAGATTGCAGAGATGCTAGTTAACCTACACTAACAATTCTTTACATCTTTTAAAAATGTCTGTTTGCAGAAACAAAGAGATTGCCTGTGTTCTTGTACACAAGAGCAGCTTTCCCCGGTCTCACTCCACAATCCTTCATTAACCACCGATGTTCGTCGCTGCACCATTTACCAGAACCGAGTTTCTAAATCTTGCATAATTCAGGCTTCTCTCTACCAAATTGTTTCAAATGAGTGAAGCTATCTGTTAACTAGTTTAGGGCCAGTATGGTAGTAAGTATTATTTTGTAGTTCTACATGATTCCTTTGCTTGGTACCTTGCTGATGAAGAGTAATATTAGGTAGAATTAGGACTTCCGGATCTTCACAGGGACTGTGGGCGTTCTTTGATTACGGGGAGGTGCCTGGACTTCAGGGTCAGCACAGTCACCTGCTTTGCTTAAGGTTCCATGAACCCGATGCCCTCACAGACATGGTGCGGGGACTGCTTTCTCCTGAAAATTTCCCCTCACTTGACTTCAGTTTTATTGTCTTTGCGTTTTTCTTCTTGTTTGATGACTATTTCATAGTCTCTTTCACTGGTTTCTCTTTCTCTCATTTAATCAGTTTCCACCGGCTCTCTTCTCCACTTGTGCATTTCCTCTTGGGTGACAGCATCATTCCCCATGTTGCAATGAAGCCAAGTTAATTTCTTGATCTGCTGGGAATTTTGAAGTTTATACCTCTGATTTAACCTGGTTTCTGGACCTCAGACTGTATTTTCAACCAGACATCCACCTGATATGTTCTGCAGGCACCTAAAACTTGGTATGTTTAAACTGAACACATCAACTTTCTCTGCTCCCAAACTTATTCCTCCTTTGTTCCTTAACTTGGGTGACACTAATCAGACTCATTGCTTAAGCAAGGCACTCCTCCTATATCATACCCATTGACCACTAAATCAGGCCAATTTTTTTCTCCAAAATATCTCCCAATTTCCTCTCCACTCATCATTCTTTCTACCGGTGTCATAATTTGGACTACGGACTCTTTACGATGCATTTTGATCTCCCAACAAATCATTTTGGTCTCACTCTACCGCATACCTTGTGTTATAAGCATAGCAGAGAACTCACCATTACTTAAATATATTATGTCCTTCCGAGAAGCTTGACCTTTTTTTTTTTCATGATTTGCCCTCTGTCTGGAATTCCCTTTTGATGTCCCCCTTGTGAAAATCATGTCAAGATTAGGACATGGGATGTGGAGTGAGAGCTAGGTTGATGTTACCATTCCACTTATTAGGCATGTAACACTACACAAACACATTTATTCTGTGCTTCAGTTTCTTTATAAAATGGGAACATACCTACCTCATACAATTTTTGTCACTTTTAAAAAATTAAGACTTTGCTTTAGGTTTACAACACAACTGAGGAGAAGGTACAAACATTTCCCATATACCCCCAATCCCCACACATGTATAGCCTTCCCCACTATCCATATCCCCCACCAGAACGGTACATTCACCATACTTGACAAACCTACACTGACATATCATGATCACCCAAAGTCCATTGTTTACCTTACTGTCCACTCTTGGTATTGTATATTCTATGGGTTTGAACAAAGGTATAATGACATGTATCCATCATTATGGTCATTATGGTACTGTATAGATTATTCTCTCTACCAATAAATCCTCTTTGTTCCACTTATTCATCTCTCCCCCCTCCCTCAACCCCTGGCAACCACTGATCTTTTAATTGTCTCCATAGTTTTGCCTTTTCCAGAGTGTCATATAGTTGGGATCCTACAGTATATAGCCTTCTCAGATTGGCTTCTTTCATTTAGAAATATGTATTTAAGCTTTCTCCATATCTTTTCATGGCTTGATAGCTCATTTCTTTTTAGCACTGAGTACTATTCCATTGTCTGGATGTGCCACAATTTCTTTATCCATTTATCTACTAAATGTAGGTAAAGTTTCCAAGCTTTGGTAGTTAGGAATAAAGCTGCTTGAACATCCATGTGCATATTTGTCTGGACATGAATTTTCAGTTCCTTTGTATAAATATCAAGGGGCATGATTATTGGGTCATATGGTAGGAATATGTTTAGTTTTGTAAGAAAGCACCAGATTGTCTTCCAAAGTCACTGTATCATTTTGCATTCCCACCAGCAATAAATGAGAGTTCCTGTTGTGTCACATCCTCACCAGCATTTGGTGTTGTCATTGTTCCAGACTTTGGTCATTTGAATAGGTGTGTAGTGGTATCTCCTTATTATTTTAATTTACATTTCCCTTAGACTCTTCATGTGGAGCATCTATCCATATGCTTGTTTGCTATCTGTATATCTTTAATCAGATGTCTGATAAGATCTTCAGCCCATTTTTTAATGGAGTTGTTTGTTTCTTATTGTTAAGTTTTAAAAGAGTTCTTTGTGTATTTTAAATAATAGTCCTTAATCAGATGTACCTTTTAGTTCCAGGAGTTTTTTGGTCAGTTCTTTAGGGTTTTCTGCATAAATTATCATGCTATCTGTGAAGAAAGACAGTTTCAGTTTTATTTCTTCTTTCTCTATCAGTGTACCTTTTATTTCCTTTCTCCTCTGACTGCATTAGCTAGAACTCCCAGTACAATGTTGAAGAGGAGTGGTGAGAGGAGACATCCTTGCCTTGTACCTGGTTCTATTCAGAAAGCTTTGAGTTTCTCACCATTAAGTATGATGTTAGCTGTAGGGTTTTTGTAGATACTCTTTATCAAGTTGAGGAAGTTACCCTCTATTCCAAGTTTACTAAGACTTTATATCATGAATGGGCATTGGATTTTGTCAAATGCCTGTTCTATATCTGTTGATTATGATTATGTGATTTTTCTTTCTTAGGTTGTTGATGTGATTGATGACATTAATTAATTTTAACATTTGAATGTTAAACCATCCTTGCATATGTGGTATAAATCCTACTTGGTCATGGTGTATAATTCTTTTTTACATTTACAACAATATTTGATTTTTGTATCTATGTTCCTGAGAGATATTGGTCTATAATTATCTTTTCTTATAACGTCTTTGGTTTTGGTATTAGGGTAATGCTGGCTTCATAGGACGAGCTAAGAAGCATTCCCTCTGCTTCTATTCTCTGAAAGAGATTATGGAGGATTGATATAATTCCTTTCTTAAATATTTGGCAGAATTCACCAGCCAACCCATTTGGGCCTGATGCTGTTTTGGAAGGTTATTAATTATTAATCCAATTTCTTTTATAGTTATAAGCCTATTCAGATTGTCTGTTTCTGCTTGTGTGAGTTTTGGCAGATTGTCTTTTTTTTTTTTTTAAGATTTTATTTATTTGTCAGAGAGAGAGAGAGAGCACAAGCAGCAGAAATGGCAGGCAGAGGGAGAAGCAGGCTCCCCGCTGCACAAGCAGCCCCATGCAGGACTCGATCCCAGGACCCTGGGTCATGACCTGAGCCGAAGGCAGATGCTTAACCAACTGAGCCACCCAGGTGTCCCGTGGCAGATTATCTTTTAAGGAATTGGTTCATTTCATCTAAATTATCAAATTTCTGGGCATAGAGCTATTTATAGTATTTACTTTCCTTTTAATGTCTATAGAGTCTATACGGATGTCTCCTCTTTCATTTCTGATATTAGTAATTTGCATTTTCTTTATTTTTTTTCTTAGCCCATCTAGAGGCTTATTAATTTTATCAGTCTTTTCTAAGAATCAGCTTTTGGTTTCATTGACATTCTCTATTGATTTCTTGTTTTCAATTTCATTGATATCTGCTCTAATATTTATTATTTCTGTCTGCTTACTTTAAATATAATTTGCTCTTCTTTTTCTAGTTTCCTGAGGTGGAAGCTTCCATGAGGGATTTTAGATCTTTCTTCTCTTCTAATATATACATTCAATGCTATAAATTTCCCTCTAAGTACTGCTTTTGCTTCATCTCACAAATTTTGGTATGTTGTATTTTCATTGTCATTTAGTTAAAAATATTAATTTATCTTGAAAATTTCTCTTTGACCTATGTGTTAATTAGAAATGTGTTGTTTAATCTCCACATATTTTGGGATCTTCTGACTTAATTCCATTGTTGTCTGAGAGCAAACCTTATATGATTTTTATTCCTTAAACTTGTTAAGGTGTGTTGTATGGCCCAGAATGTGGTCTGCCTTGGTGAATCTTTTTTGTGAGCTTGGAAGAATGTGTATTCTCCCACTGTGGATGAAGCAGTCTATAGATGTCAATTATATAAACTTGAATGATGGTGTTATTGAGTTCAACTATGTCCTTTTAAATTTTCTCCCTCCTGGATCTATTTCTGACAGAGGGATGTTGAAGACTATAATTATAATAACAGATTTATCTATTTCTCTTTGCAATTCTATTTGTTTTTGCCTTACAAACTTTGATGCTTTGTTGCTAGGTATATACTAGTTAAGGATTATTATGTGTTCTTGAAGAATAGACCCCTTTATCATTATGTATGCCTTTCTCTGTCCCTGATAACATTCCTTGAAGTCTGCTCTGTCTGAAATTATAATATAATATAATAATATAATATAATATAATATATTCAGTCTTTTCCTTCTCTTTCTTTTTCTTCCAGCTCTATAAATTATGAAATCTGTCAAAATAATATCTTTGTTTCAACATAAACTAAAATGAAAAATTATTATCTACAAGAAACTTCACCCCTTAATCTTATTACCTCTGTGATTCAAGTCTCTGGTTTTCTCCTTAGAGCCAACAGCATTCACAATTATAACTACTTTTAGGGGAGAAGTGATAAACAAACAGACCAACAGTTGTATTCATAGAAAATTGTTCTGTCTATCCTCCCCACCGCTCCTCAGGAGATTTCTGAAGAGCCTTATAAGAGTTGTCACTTTGTCACAGTGAACCACAAAGGGCTAGAAAGGTGAGGATGCCAATATATTGGGGGCATTAAAATATCACTGAAAATGTAACAAAATAGAAAGTTTTGGTATTTATCAAAACTGTCAGGGAGAGTTACTAGTATGTGTTCAGATGAAATGTTGTTTGTAATAATAGAAGCCAGGGTAGGGGTTAGGGCATGGGCTCCCAAAGCACATACTTGAGTAACCGTAGATGGTTACACATCATCTTCTAAGATTTTTAGGTAGATAAATTCTAAGACTTTGTTTTTTTCTGAATGAAGAAATGAATTTGAATGAAGAGTATGAGTTTGTGACCAGATCTGAATCCAGCACATATCAGAATCCTCTAGGGGCACCTGGGTGGCTCAGTCGTTGTGCGTCTGCCTTTGGCTTAGGTCATGATCTCTGGATCCTGGGATCGAGCCCCACATCGGGCTCCCTGCTCGGTGGGAAGCCTGCTTCTCCCTCTCCCACTCCCCCTGCTTGTGTTCCCCCTCTCTCACTGTGTCTCTCTCTGTCAAATAAATAAATAAAATCTTTAAAAAGAAAAAGAATCCTCTGGAAGACTTTTTGAAATGTATTGCTGGGTCTCACTCTCAAAGTTCCTGACTCAGCAGGTCTGGAGTGAGGTCCAAGAATCTGCGTTTCTAACAAGTTCTCAGGTGGGGAACCATACTTCAAAAACCATTGCCCTCAACCAGATAGAAAATGCTAATCATTGTTGCCAGTAACCTTACTCTTCTACTTTTTCTCCCTCCTAAAAATAAATACCAAAAAAAAAAAAGAAAGAAAGAAAGATCAGTTTGAAGGATGCCACATTATTAGCATGCTTGGTGTCCTTTATGATTAATTTGTTCAGGGCACTGCATACCTTGATCGAGCCGTAAGTACAAACTAATAAATAATAAAGATACTTCTTCCCTTTCTTCTTCTCTCCTATATTTTCCCTGTAGTGTTGCTCATAACATGGCTACCTTCACACTAAAAGAGATTTCGGCACAAATACAAGAAAACATTTGACAAAAATATTAACTTTTATAATATAGCATGTAGTGAGATACAAAAACACATTTTATCTGTTTCAAAGACTGAATTTCATCAGTTCATAGAACATGCTTCATTATACTGGTTAGTGATGCCTCTTGAAAATCAGGTTCCCAAATGCCATGTCAGCTTGCATATTTCTGACAAAGAGGTCCAAAAATATTCCATTGCATGTTCCAATAAAAATTGTTCAGTTTGGAGTGAAGTTGTAAGGATGATTGGCCAGTCTACTCTTTTATTTATATTCCTTTCAAAATCAATCTCAAGCCATTTCAACGGTGATTTGATTCAAATATTTCGTTTTCAATAAATATTGAATTGCCTGACAGCCACAACTGTATTTTACTTAATTTTTAATCTGCAGATCCCAGCAAATGCCTGGCACACAGTAGGTATTCAATTCATTTTTGACACATGCAAGAAATTTGCATAATACTTTTGCAGTTGAATTATAATCATCCTGCAGGAATTCTTCCCATGTGATCCGCTGCTTGACAGCCAGCTACTCAACTAATTTGACAGATCTCAAATCTTCTATTAAATGCAGAATCTGGGACAGAACCACCCATCTAGGGTGTATCAACAGAAGACTGGATCGTGTTATGTTTCTAGTGAGTGGTCAGTTGAATCGAGTTCTGGTCTCACATAAGGAGAAGAAATTTCACAGTTCTTGTAATTATCTGTTTTATTGCTTGTATTCACAACATTTTTGTTTTTATAGGACATGAATCTGGTCCATTTAGAATGGGCATTTCTCTCAGAAAAGATGCAAAAAATACAATTCCAGATGATAAAAAAAATTTTTTTAGGCTTTTAAGTGTATTTAAGAGCCAGGCACAATCTATGTACTTGATACACCGTCTGTATTAAATGTTATCCAGTTGTTTTCTTTGATATTAAAGATGTGATTCTCATGTCTGATAAAGGTGTTGTGTAAAAAGAATCTGACTCTGGTTTTGTTGTCTGAGTGCTGATGGCGTTCAGGCTCCACCACCTCCCGTGTCTTCTGCTCACTCTGTGTAAGCTGATAAGGAAGCCCAGGTGTTACCTCCATTGGCCCTGGTGGACTATTAAACCATGCAAGCCTGGGTTATGGGCATGGAACTTCCACTTCAGCCCACTCTCTAACACTGTAAACCCCAAGCCAATCTCTGTTCCGTGCTCTCTTAAGCAATTTTTGGGCCTGCTTGGAAGCCTGTCCTCCTGTCCCTAGAAAGCCTCAGTATGTGAATAATAAATCTCTTCCTACCCCCTTGGTGCATGGGTGGCATCATCAGTCTTGACATCTTGAACCAAATTTTGGGTGGAAAGTCCATCTGCCTTTGTAAAAAAAAGTATCTGGATTATATAACTGGTACCTGGAACACATAAGGAACACTCATCATTCAATAATAAGAAAAAAGCAACCCAATAAAAATGGTCAGAAGGTACAAACAATCACTTCATAAAATAAGACAGATTGCGCATAATCACATGAAAAGATGCTCAACATTATTAGCCAACAGGAAAATGCAAACAGAACCATAGTATGATATCACTACACACCTATTAAATGGCTAAAAAATATTTAAATTACAATACCAAGTGCTAGTGAGGATGCAGAGCATCTGGAACTCTTGTACTGCTGATGGGAATGCAAAATGCTACAGTCACTCTGGAAGACAGACAATTTCTTATGAAGTTACTCGTGAACTTATCATAGAACCCAGCAATTCCAGTCCTAGGTAAAAAAAATGAAAACATATTATGCAGAAAAATCTGTACACATTTGTTTATATTGGCTTTATTCATGATCTCCAAACCAAATGTCCATAACTAGTAAATGGATATACATATGATGGTCAGAGCAACCTAACTTTGGTAAATACATAGAATAAAATACTCCTCAACAATAAAAGGGATGAACTGATGATACATGCAACAACATGGATGAATTTTAAATGTATTATGATAAGTGAAAAACACCAGACTTGAATGGCTACCTAATGTATAATTCCAATTTTATGACACCTGGAAAGGTGAAACACTTGGAGAGTGATGGAAATGCTCTATATCTTTACTGTGGTGAAGGTTACATGACATTCACATATGCCAAAATTCATAAAATTGTGCACAAGAGTAATGTTTACCATATACAAATTATACCTCATAAACTTGGCATTAAATAAATGGTGATTCTCTCATTAACATTTTGTTTAGCATTCAACCCTCTAGTTCTTTCTATATCATTGCAAGTGGTAAGATTTCATTTTTTTGATGGCTGAGTAATATTCCAGTGTGTGTGTGTAATATTCCATCTTTATCCATTCATCTGTTGGTGGACATCTGGGCTCTTTCCAAAGATTGGCTGCTATAGACATTGCTGCTATAAACATTGGGGTGCAGGTACCCCTTTGGATCACTATATTTGTATCTTTTTGGGTAAATACCTAGTAGTGCAATTGCTGGGTCATAGGGTAGCTCTATTTTTAACTTCTTGCGGAACCCCCATACTGTTTTCCAGAGTGGCTGCACCAGCTTGCATTCCCACCATCAGTGTAAGTGGGTTCCCCTTTCTCCACATCCTTGCCAACATCTGTCATTTCCTGACTTGTTAATTTTAGCCATTCTGACTGGTGTGAGGTGGTATCTCATTATGGTTTTGATTTGTATTTCCCTGATGCCGAGTGATGTGGAGCATTTTCTCATGTGTCTGTTGGCCATGTGTATGTCTTCTTTGGAGAAGTGTCTAGAGAAAGACAATTATCATGATTTCACTCGTATGTGGAATTTAAGAAACAAAACAGAGGATCATAGGGGAAGGGAGGGAAAAATAAAATAAGATGAAATCAGAGAGGGAGACAAACCATAAGAGACTCTTAACTATAGGAAACAAAGTGAAGGTTGCTGGAGGGGAGAGGGGTGGGGGGATGGGGTAACTGGATGATGGGCATTAAGGAAGGCACTTGATGTAATGAGCACTGGGTGTTCTATGCAATTGATGAATCACTAAACTCTACCTCTGAAACTAGTAATACACTATATGCTAATTCATTAAATTAAAATAAAAATAAATAAATAAAAATTTTTAAAAAGAATGATTCTTATTAGTCAGTATCTTCAACACCATATTAGCCAACTTGTATGAAATGCACAGTACCACTATTTCCAAATGTATTGGGATGTTTCTCTTCCTCAAAACTGGGAAATACAGGACCAAATAAAACTCATGGGAGTTTGTGCAGTGAGGACATTAAAAAGCAAAACTATTTTTCTTTCCTTGTTTGCCACCTCTTACTCAACCTTTTTCCTTTTGCTGTTTCAGACTAGTCGGAGTAAAGATTAAATCCTATCTTTTTAGTGCTCACTGGAGATTAAGTAAAGTCAGAGGTCAGCATGAAAACATTCTAAATGGTTTGAGTTCAGTTAACATTTTGCCTAATGGTATTTTTGCTCATATATCTTATCAATTAAGGGGTAATTTTAGATAAGTGAATACCATTAGAAAGAGAAGTATTAAGTGTGGATATTTAAGCACTTACATTGGCCAGAGCAAGAATAATGTGATTAAGTAATTTGGACAGATTCCTTCTTGATATAATTCTGTGAGGAACAAAGGGGGAGAGCATCAGCTCCCTAGGGGATTGAATGGAATAGATAATCTGTGGTCAAACAAGCAAAGAGAAGCACTTTACTAAAGATGGGCTTTCTGTCTTCATTAGAAAAATTGAAGATGCTCTAAAGAACTCCATTAAGGATAATGGTGTCTCTTTGAAGAACTGTGTGCTTCATAGCTTAGGTACTTGATTAAATGGCTAATTCATACATTGCTTATCCAGTTGATCTTGTTTTCTCCTCCTTCACCCTGCCCTTGAGGTATTCAGAAGTAAATGACAGGTAACCACTAGCAACTTCTTTCCCCTTACTTATCAAGGAATGTTGAACTGTGTCTACATCTATCACAGGTTCTCTCGATACCTGAAAATGATGAACTGTATTCTGAAAGTGACTGTACTTATTTTGGAAGGACAGCTCCAAGCTGCCCTATGGATGCCAATCCTTTCTTAAAATGTAATTGGCAATTATGGAGGAAAAAAGAATTCCTCTATAAAATTCACTTTCCTTTTTTTTAAATAAAAGGCCCTTTACTATGATGGGCAAAAAGTGACTTGATCCACATCCATGTCCCCCACAGAGACTGATAGGGAAGCTTTATCTTGAGAGAGGGTGAGGGGGTAGCCATGGTTAAGCATGGCAGCTGATTGGTAATTTCAAAGGGGTCTTTAAAATAAATTAGTATCTATTTTCCCCTTCATAAAATGTGATGTAGAAGTGGTTTTCAACCACTCTTCTGTTGCTATGCATATGTTTGATGACATTTATATATGTGACATAGCCATTCATTCATTTAGGACATATCCATCAGCACTTACTATGTAACATATATATATATATATATATATATATATATATATATATATAAAACTTACGTCTTTATATCTTTAAGTATATATAGTACTTATTTATCTTATTCATTACCTATCCACACTACTAGAATGTAAACTTCTTTAGGGGAGGAATTACTGTCTTATTCGTTCACTGTTTCTTGTTAGTGTCTAAAAGAGTGCTGATGGTTATGTCCAAAATGAATGAATGACTATGTCACATATATAAATGTCATCGAGCATATGCATAGCAATAGTTTTCAACCACTCTTACATCACATTTTGATTTCAGACTTTTAGCCTCCAGAATTGTAAGATAATAGATTTTGGTTGTTTTACACCACCCAATTGGCGGTAGGAAGCCCTAGGAAACAAATATGCTCATGAAGATAAAGCCAATAGAAATCACTAATGGATCACTGAAATGTTATCAAAGAAAGAAAAGTAAAGAATACACCCAAATTTTAGGTTGGAGCAACTGAAAAGGACAATATCTGTAGTTCAGTTTGGGAAGATTTTATTAAAACATCCTTATAACCTAATCCAACCATACAATATTTAAACTATTTACTAAATCCTAACCGAGAGTAAGTAGAAATTAAAATATACTGTTGCATGGGCCCCAGATAGAAATGAGAATCATAGATTTAACAAAGAGCAGACTTTAATGGATTATGTAAGTAGGTGTTTAAATAATTATTATAAAATAACTTGGCATACAAAGTTATGCACCAAATCATTCTGCTTTTATTTAGTGTATGGATCCCTTTCTCCCTTTGCTGTCAATGAAAGCCATATAGAGTATGGGACACATAGGGTCCTGAGGATGAATATTTAAGTAAGCTACCCATGGTGTTATGGCTTAAAACAAGAAGAATTTCATTTAAAAAGCAGTATCATTGATCATATTTTAATGCAACACAGTGTTTTCTTCCATTGAGACACCTCAAGGGATATATGGCAATAAGACCACCATGAAATATACTTATAGACATCTGGTTAAAAGTGATGGAGCATTTTCTACTCACCCTTGCCTTAAAATCCATCAAAAAGAAAAAGTAAAAAAAAAATAGTCCAACTATCATTTCTTTGAAACAAAAATTGGTAACAACACAAACCACAAGCTGTAATGAATATTGGCCAAATAAAATGAAATTTGCACCAAAATTAGAAAGGATGCTAAGTGTTGACACAAACTTTTCAGACCCTAGCCATGAGAGAGATTTTTCTAAAAGTAAGTGTAACATAGTATCAAAATAGGAAACTTTGCAACTCAGTTTTAAGAGATCTCAAAACTGCCAAGTCCCCTGATATTCCCAAAGCAAGGTACTAAATAATACAGAATTTGCAAAGGATATGGCTGAAAGTTGAATTTGCCTCTAATCACTGCACAACCACCTCAGAAGTGTATGTGGTCTGAAATTAAAGGAAGAATGCCTCTGGAAGAAGTTGATTAACATCTATGGCATTTTCTGTCCTAAATCTGCACCTTTATTTCCTTATCCTCACTCTGCCATGGTGGAGGAGAGGGGCCTGCTTCTCTCATCTTAAATCAGAAAAGCAGTCCTTCAAGGTGATCATCGAGACAACTTGTCTTGTGTCCCCAGGTGGTGGAGCACAAGTACACCTGCTAGACTAGTCTGATAAAATCTGAAGGTGAGAAGTTGTGCAGCACAGATAGGTGGCTACCCTGGGAATAGCCTGGGGATTGTCAAGGTAAAGAACAGATGAATTTGGAACAAATTATTTGTTTAAAAGGAACTTAAGACACTATGCTTTTTTCTTAAACGACAGCTCAAGGAGAAGTTGTAAGAACTCAAGGAAGGGATGATAAAATAATAAAAGATGAAAAGTGAGCTGGCAGAACTCAGGAAAGAAATAGATGAGAAAAATAAAAACTGCTGTAGGAAACAACTAATAGAATAAAAATGACTGAAAACATGTAAAACAAATCGCATAAAATAATATCAAAACTAAGGAAAGTGATTAGAAATAAGGTTATAGATATTAAAAACAAAGCATTTCAATCATTGTTTAATTGATGTCTAAAAATAGTAACAGAACAAATGATGCATTGATTCCATATATTATTGCAAGGCATTCTTAATATGAAGAAAGTCTTGAACCTGTGAAAAGTTAGTGAATTTCAAGATTAAAAAAAGGATCACATGGAAATCCCTGTGGAACTCAAATTATTTAAAATTTTAAAAAATTGCATTGCCTTAAAACTCCATAATTATATTTAATGCCAAAAGATGTGTACAAAACTTTGTTATTAATCTTTGAAGTGAGACCCAATAATTTTTTTTTTGGTTTTTTTTGTTTGGTTGGTTGGTTTTTATTGTTATGTTAATCCCCATACATTACATCATTAGTTTTAGATGTAGTGTTCCATGATTCATTGTTTGTGCATAACACCCAGTGCTCCATGCAGAATGTGCCCTCCTCAATACCCATCACCAAGCTAACCCATCCTCCCACCCCCCTCCCCTCTAGGACCCTCAGTTTGTTTTTCAGAGTCCATCATCTCTCATGGTTCGTCTACCCCTCCGATTTCCCCCCCTTCATTCTTCCCCTCCTGCTATCTTCTTCTTCTTCTTTTTTTTCTTAACATATATTGCATTATTTGTTTCAGAGGTACAGACCTGAGATTCAACAGTCTTGCACAATTCACAGCGCAGACCCAATAATTTTATACCCAGCTGAGTTGTCGTTTGAGTCAAATATAAAAACATCAACAGACATTCTCAAACGTGAGAGAAACCAAACACCATAAACCTCACTGGGGAAAAAATAATTGACAATATTTATTCAACCAAGAATAAATCAAAATTTAAAAGAAAAAATCCAAAATGAAGAAGCTATAAGAAAATGCCTTGCAGTCAACATAGAATTCATTTATCAAATTTTATAGAACTAAGGGAATTATGAGGGAAGAGAATGAATGTAAAAATTGGGAGGTTGAGAGAAAGGAAGTTAAAAAAAGTATAAAAGGATTAATTTTCTCATATTTATAATGGGAATTCAAGTGATTTGGCCTAAAAATGAAATGTAACTAAATACATTTATCATGACTTTAATATGTTGTTTCCATTGTCTTTTTTTATACTTGGAGAAATATTTTAGAAACTAGTAGCTCTTCTGATGAAGAAATATTTTCTCATACTATATAGTATGATCTTATTTTAGAAAATTGCACCTAATTATCCTGTTGTATATGTAAATGCATACAGAAATAACACAGATAATGTTTACCAGATGTAGGTAGTGATCATTTCTGGGTGGTGGAATTTGGAATTTTTAATCTTCTTCCCACTGTTTTTCTATATTGCTTGACTGGTCATAATGAACATGTATTTTTTTTTTGTGAAAACAGTTTTTAAGAGTTCAGCCAAGTATCCTTTATTCAAAACCCTTGAGATCAGATGTATTTCAAAATTAGAATTTTTCAAATTTTAGAAAGGCAATAGGGTGCTTGTGGAACACCCTTAGCAGATCTGAGCCAGTGCCCCAAAGCCAAACACATTAATATTATTACAGCAAAAGTATGAATATTCATACAATGGGGAAAATTATGACTATAATTAGCCTTTTTAATATGAGCTCAAGTCAGATGTTATCAAATGATTTTTCTGCAGACCAGCACAGTTTTTCCATTTTCAGAGCTCTTTCTTTCTTTCTTTTTTTAAATTTATTTATTAGAGAGAGAGTGAGAGAGAGAGTGCAAGAGGAGGTAGGGTTAGGGGGAGAAGCAGACTCCCTGCCGAGCAGGGAGCCCGATGTGGGACTCGATCCTGGGACTCCGGGATCATGACCTGAGCCGAAGGCAGTCGCTTAACCAACTGAGCCACCCAGGCGCCCCAGAGCTCTTTCAATTACAGCTTTGTGGATAAGGAAATATGGGCCATTATATTTCATTTGAATGTCTACTTAACGTAAGCAACTTAATGTCTTACAATATCCTAATGTGTTTGTGTTTGTGATGTAGAGGTCATGCACAGTTCCTGCAATTCTTCTTCCTCAACATGTTCTCCAAGCTGTGCAGCAATCCTGCACATCTTTCCTTGCCACATTCTTATCCCTCATTGTCCTCAGTTTCATCAGCACAGGAACGAGGGATGATAGAGTTGGAAAAACACTAAACTGAGAACTGATTTCATTTTAGCTCTTCTACTGAATAACTGACTTTAAACAAGTCAGTTTCCTCAATAAAACTCTCTTTCCACACAACACCAAATGTATAGCAAATCTTAAACCTAATTATATGAACCCAGAGGTCAGTTTTTTTCTTATTTCAATTCAATTAATTAACATAGTGTATTATTAATTTCAGAGATAGAGTTCAGTGATTCATCAGTTTTTTTTTTTAAAGATTTTATTTATTTATTTGAGAGAGAGAGAGAGTGAGCACGAGAGGGGGGAGCAGGAGAGGGAGAAGCAGACTCCCCGCTGAGCAGGGAGCTTGATGCGGGACTCGATCCTGGGACTCCAGGATCATGACCTGAGCTGAAGGCAGTCGCCCAACCAACTGAGCCACCCAGGCGCCCGATTCATCAGTTTTATATAACACCTAGTGCTCATTACATCATGTGCCCTCCTTAATGCCCATCATCCTTTTACCCCATCCCCCCAACCCACCTCCCCTCCAGCAACCTTTCGTTTGTTTCCTAAAGTTAAGAGTCTCTTTTGGTTTGTCTCCCTCTCTGATTATGTCTTGTTTTATTTTTCCCTCCCTTCCTCTATGCTCCTCTGGAAAAGAAGGGAGGGATTTATTAAGCAAGAATAGCAATGAGTGGAATGGAAGATGGCGACCAGCAGCCAGGCTTCAGAGCTAATTGTTTGTCTAGGAGCCTCAGATCCATTTTTAGCATTAACATACAGGTTTTGCTCTGGGTAGCATAGACATTTTAACAATGTTTATTCTTCCAATCCATGAGCATGGAATATTTTTCCATCTTTTTGTGTCTTCTTCAATTTCTTTCATGAGTGTTCTGTAGTTCCTAGAGTATAGATCCTTTACCTCTATACCTTCAATGCCATCCTGATCAAAATTCCAAGGACATTTTTCAAAGTGCTGGAACAGACAATCCTAAAATTTGTATGGAATCAGAAAAGACCCCGAATTGCCAACAAAATGTTGAAAAAGAAAAACAAAGCTGGGGGCATCACGTTGCCCGATTTCAAGCTATATTACAAAGCTGTGATCACCAAGACAGCATGGTACTGGCACAAAAACAGACATATAGACCAATGGAACAGAATAGAGAACCCAGATATGGACCCTCAACTCTACGGTCAAATAATCTTTGACAAAGCAGGAAAAAACATGCAATGGAAAAAAGAGAGTCTCTTCAATAAATGGTGCTGGGAAAATTGGACAGCCACATGCAGAAGAATGAAACTCGACTATTCTCTAACACCATACACAAAGATAAACTCAAAATGGATGAAAGACCTCAATGTGAGACAGGAATCCATCAAAATCCTAGAGGAGAACATAGGCAGTAACCTCTTTGACATCGGCCACAGCAACTTCTTTCAAGATACATCTCCAAAAGCTAGTGAAACAAAAGCAAAAATGAACTTTTGGGACTTCATCAAGATAAAAAGCTTCTGCACAGCAAAGGAAACAGTCAACAAAACAAAGAGGCAACCCAAAGAATGGGAGAAGATATTTGCAAATGACACTACAGATAAAGGGCTAGTATCCAAGATCTGTAAAGAACTTCTCAAACTCAACACCCAAAAAACAAATAATCAAGTCAAAAAATGGGCAGAAGATATGAACAGACACTTCTCTGAAGAAGACATACAAATGGCTAACAGACATATGAAAATGTTCATCATCATTAGCCATCAGGGAAATTCAAATCAAAACCACACTGAGATACCACCTTACACCAGTTAGAATGGCAAAAATGGACAGGGAAAGAAACAACAAATGTTGGAGAGGTTGTGGAGAAAGGGGAACCCTCTTACACTGTTGGTGGGAATGCAAGTTGGTACAGCCACTTTGGAAAACAGTGTGGAGGTTCCTCAAAAATTTAAAAATAGAGCTATCCTATGATGCAGCAATTGCACTCCTGGGTATTTACCCCAAAGACACAGATGTAGTGAAAAGAAGGGCCATATGCACCCCAATGTTCACAGCAGCACTATCCGCAGTAGCCGAACTGTGGAAAGAGCCGAGATGCCCTTCAACAGATGAATGGATAAAGACGATGTGGTCCATATATACAATGGAATATTACTCAGTCATCAGAAAGGATGAATACCCAACTTTTACATCAACATGGATGGGACTGGAGGAGATTATGCTAAGTGGAATAAGTCAAGCAGAGAAAGTCAATTATCATATGGTTTCACTTATTTGTGGAACATAAGGAATAGCATGGAGGACATTAGGAGAAGGAAGGGAAAAATGAAGGGGGTTGGAAATCAGAGGGAGAGATGAACCATGAGAGACTAGGGACTCTGAGAAACAAGCAGGGTTTTAGAGGGGAGGGGGTGGGGGGATGGGTTAGCCCGGTGATGGGTATTAAGGAGGGCATGTACTGCATGGAGCACTGGGTGTTATACGAAAACAGTGGAACGTGGATCACCACATCAAAAACTAATGATGTATTGTATGGTGACTAACATAACATAATAAAATTAAAGAAAAAATACAGGCTTTGTTAGCAGCCCAATCAAAACATGATCTCTCTTCTTTGTAACATATCTATCAGATTTTTTTCTTTTCTTAATTGCTTTGATGTAAGGATACCGTAGGCTACTTAACAATACACTCCATTTCTCCACATTAAGTAACTGGACACAATGTCAAGCTAAGTCAGGATTTAACCTGATGTTTTATGAGGTTCAGTTGGATTCTAAACCAAATCCTCCAGATCTATAAACATACATATCACCTACAGAAGAAAAATAAGTACCACAGAAATCTTCAGGTTTCAATTTCTATGAATCATTCAAATAAGTCTAGAAGTAATGAAAACATGATTCTCCCTGCTAAAATTCCTATATAATAGGTACGTAAGCATATTCATCAGACTTCAGTTTGGGTAAAATAGCTCCATTCTGAACAGCTTTTGGCTATGAAAGCAATGAAGCTGTGATAAAATGATCTCTTAAAGTCATAAAAGACAATTGGATTGTTGAAGTTTTATCAACAGAAGCTCCAGGAAGACTCTATGGAGGAAATGTCCAATGTAACAAGATTTTGGGCTATTAATAAGTTACAACAGGAAGTCAGGCACTTTGCTGACTGACATGGAAAAACCTTTATAACCACATGGCCCTTTGGTGGTTACTTTTTACAAAGAGAAACTCTGCCATGGGTATCTGGTAAGATTGCATCCAACAACTGGGACTGCCAATGTAAGGGATGCAGGATTCGACGTGGCACCATAGTTGTCATGCATCAAAGGAAAATGAAATGGGAAGAAGCCAGTGGCTTGTTTTCTCTGATCGGAGTCCAAATTATTGAGAGGACTTCTATCCTTACAGTTTCTGGAGTATTATAAGTACTGGATTTGTACCAAGAGGGTCTGTGTTTCTGGGCTTGTGCTCAAACCAGTAGACCTCCTATTTGTCAGGCCACAGAACACAATTTCTGTGATGATGGAAGCTCTGGAAGCACAGGTCTGGGGGGTTGAATCCAGCTATGCCAACAGACCATGTGTTGAGTTCAACTGTCCCCATCTTTTTAGAATCTTAGTTGGGACCAACTCAAGCCCATGCACCTAGAAATAAGCACATGTACACCCATACACATGTGCACACACATGCATAACACACAGATTGCATTTCCCTTTTTGAGCAAACCAAATTCATATTTTTACAAATACAATGCCACATCAGCACTTTTTTCAGCCTGCAGAGTAGTTATCCAGATGCCAGTAACATGAAAGCTATCTCTGTTTTTTACTCAACTACTTGAAGAATTAGCCTCATTTTCTGAAAAATTAAATTCTTGTCTCTGACTATATTTCAGGAATGTTGTGATGTTTAGATGAGAGTCTTTATCAGAGCACTTTTTACCTTAAAACCTTACACCAGCATTCCCAATGTGTCCCATTGGAGATAAGTCCCCAAAGGCTAAAAGATATTTTGAAAAAAAATAAAATAAATAAATCAAATTGCCAGCTCAGGTTGAGTTGGGAAAATTTTAGGGTAAGCCAAATGTCTTTACTGTAGGACTTTCCACAGCCCATAAATCTCTAACATGCAGTAGGAATTTCCGAGAGAGGTATACTATGCAGTTCTGCCCAAGCTACCTCACCTGGGAATTATTTTTCAATAATCATCTCAAAGGATATTTTCTAGGACACACTAACCCTTAAAATGCAAGTCATGTTACAGTGGTTGTAAATGAGCTGAGCTGTCTAGGTGGACCCTTAATAAAATTAACCAGAAGGCATAAATGACATTCATGTTTCTGCTCAAAGGGGAATCGATTTCAGCTTGGAAACTCAATCACAGAAATGTTTTTCATGCTGGAAGGAGATAAGAGCCTTCATCGCTTCATCACAGCTTAGATAGGACATGAAGGGGGCAGAAGAATGATCCCAAGAGCCACTCAGAGTGGACAACAGGGCTAGAACATTCCTGGGCTGATTGCTGAGTGACTAGAGGAAGCTGTTTGTAGAGCATATTGGAAGAAGCAAGCCCCAGTTTTATTGAGAAATAACTGACATGCATCACAGTATAAGTTTAAAGTATACAGCCTGATGGTTTGATTTACATGTATTGTGAAGTGATTACCACAATAGGTTCAGCTAACAACCTTTTTCTTACATGGATATAATAAAAAGTAAAGAAAGAAAAAAAGAGCAAAGGTAAAGATTTTCTCCCTGTGATGAGAACTCATAGGATTTACCCTCTTAACTTTCTTATATAATCCAGAGCAGTGTTAGATGTAGCCATCATGCTTTATATTATGTACCTCATACTTACTTATTTTATACTGGAAGTTTGTACCTTTTGACCACCTTCCTCCAGTTTCCCCCCACCCACACACTCAGCCTCCAATAACCACAAGACTAATCTCTTTTTCTGAGTTTGGTTTGTTGTTAGATTCCACATATAAGTGAGATCATACAGCATTTGTCTTTCTCTATCTTATTTAGTACACTGCCTTCAAGGTCCATCCATATGGTCACAAATGGTAGGATTTCCTCTTTTTTTTTTTTAATGGCTGAATAATATTATTTTGCATGTATATACCACAACTTCTTTATCTATTTGTCAACTCAGTTAGACACTGAGGTTGTTTATTAGACACTCTATTAGACACTCAGGTTGTTTCCTGTCTTTTCTATCGTAAATAATGCTGCAATGAACAAGGAGTGCAGATATCTTTTCTAGTTAGTGTTTTCGTTACCGTTGAATGTATTCCTAGAAGTAAATTGCTGAATCATATGGTAGTTCTATGTTTAATTTTGTGGCGATCCTCCATACTGTCTTCCATAGTGGCTGCACCAATGTATAATCTGACCAGCAGTCCACAATAATTCCCTTTTCCCTGCATCCACATTAGCTTTTGTTATCTCTTGTCTTTTTAATAATAGCCATTCTAACAGGTGTGAGGTGATATCTCATTGTGGTTTTAATTTGCATTTCTATAATGACTCCTGATGTTGAGCATCTTTTCATGAACCTGTTGGCCTTTGGTATATCTTCCTTAGAGAAATGTCTATTCGGGTCCTTTACCCATTTTTTAATTGGGTCATTTGTGTTTGTTTGGCTATTGAGTTGTATGAGTTCTCTATATGTTTTGTATATTAACCCCTTATCAGATATATGGTTTGCAATTATTTTTCCCCATTTTCACTTTGGTGATAGTATCTTTTGTTGTGAGAAGATTTTTAGTTTGATATCTTTCTACTTGTTTATTTATTTATTTATTTTGCTTGTGCTTTTAGTATCATATCCAAAAAAAATCATTACCAAGGCCCATGCCAAAAAGCTTTATACCTGTGTTTTCTTCTTGGAGTTTCATGGTTTTCAGGGCTTGCATTTAAGTCTAATCCATTTTTAGTTAATTTTTGTGAATGATCCATTCACAAAAGATATAGGTCCAGTCTCATTCAATATAGATGTATAGAATATCCAGACCATTTATTGAAAAGACAGTATTTTCACCACTGAGTATTCTTGGCTCCCTTGTCAAATATTAGTTGACCGTATTTAGGTTTATTTGTGGACTCTCAATTCTGATTTTATTGGTCTCAAATTCTTCATTTGTTTGCTGTATTTTTCAACTCTAGGATTTCTGGTTGGTTTTGTTTGTTTTATGTTGCTATTTCCTTGTCAAGTTTCTCATTTTGTTCATGCATTGTTTTCCTAATTTTGTTTAGTTCTCTATGTTTCTTGTTCTTTGCTAAACTTCCTTAGGGGGATTATTCTGAATTCTTTGTCCAATTGTTCAGAGATCTCCATTTCTCTAGGGTCAGTTATTGGAGTTTTATTAGTTTCTTTTGGTGGTGTCAATTTACCTGATTTTTTGTGATTCTTGATTCCTTATGTTAGCATCTGTATGTTTGAGTAATGGGGCTCCTCTTCTAGACTTTACAGATTTGCTCCGGCAGAGATAGGTTTTTACCAGTCAGCTCAATTTGAGTTTATGGATGCGTCTGCTGGTAATGTCTTTGGGCAGGTGGGGCCTGCTATTATGGTCTGTTTTGGGGTGAAGCAACTGTTCAAGCTCTAGGTATGGAGATGGGATATGTGTGCCACTGGATGAGAACAGCTGGATAGGACTGCTAGCTCAGTTCCCTACCCAAGTGAGCTTGTAGGATCGGCTTTGCAGTTACCTGGATTCTCTGGTCAACAACTGGGCACTATATTCAGTAATAGGATGGCTATGAATTAGCTTCCTTGCCCTGCCAGGGCAGCAGAATGGGACCCAGGATCTGTACAGCTCATTGTTTGGGGGGCCCAGATCAGGCCAGAGTGTACACTGAATTCCATGGTCAGATGAGGCCACTGGTTTTGCTCTGCAGATAGGGAAAGCCACCATATGTGCTCTCTGTTCAAGTGCCACTCTCCATGGTGCTGTTGAATGGGCTGTGCAGCTTCCTCTGTGCTCTGGGTAGGTTCCCTGGTCAAATGGGCTGAAGGCTGTATTCAACAATGAGAGGGGCAATGAACTATATTCCTTCCCAGGCACAGGAGAAGAGGCAGCTCTCAATCTGGCAAAGTTCTTTGTTGTCTTGACTCAAGTTGATGCGCCTCCCAAGTTCCCTGACCAAACAGAGCCTCTGGCTTTGTTCTGCAAGCATTGACTCTGCCTACCCACCTCTCAGCTCAAGTGCTGCTAGGCCACACAGCTTCTATAAGTTGTTACCAGCCTTTCTGGTCAGATGGGACCCTCCACAGAAGACACCCTCCACAGTGAGTGGGGCTGTTCTCAACTCCTTTGCCTGGGCAGAAAAGTTGGGCGGAGGGGGTGATGTTCCAGGCTACTCTCAATTTCCCAAACAGGCTCTCCGGCTGAGAGGGACCAAGTGCTCCCTCCCCTCAGCTGTGGCTGTGAATGAATGGCCCTGCCCATGGTGTATAGCATGGGAGTGCTCCATGCCTGGTCCTGGCTTTGTTCCCTGACAGTCAGTTCTGCCGGGCTCCTCTCTGCTTGAACACCGCTGGCCCACATTGTTTCCAGGAGTTGTCACCAGCTCCTCTGGTCAAATGGGGCCAAAGACACTCTCCACAGTGGATGGGGCTGTGACTCAGCTCCTTGCCTGGGCAAGGGCAGACTGAGCTCAAAACTCCTCATTTGAGGATCCAAATCAGGCAGATCTGTACCCAGCTGTTTCCCGGTCAGAGTGCACCCCAACTCGATTCTGCAGATGAGCAAATCCTGCTGGTGGGGATTACTGCTTGGGCACTGCAGGTGTGAATTCAGTCTCCCAAAATCCATGTGCTGGTTGTTGTTGTTGCAGTCCCTTCCCCTTTCGCCATCACAGGTTCTCAGAGGTTGAGCCCCGCAGATTTCTCCTGCAGTCCCAGGGGTGCAAGATCAGAGTATGGGCTCCCCCAAAGTGAGCCACAATGCTGGGGTGGGGGGTTGCTGATTGTCTCCTCTAGGTTCTCTTTTCCCATTGGAGAAACTGGAGGCTCAGGGTAGCTCTCTGCCTGGTGCTGCACTGGCCTGGGAGAGGGGCAGTGTGGTCAACATGAAGCTGTTTCTCTTACCCTTCTAATGCAGTCTGTCTTGGTCTCTGTAGTGCAGGAGGTACTTCACCCTCACCCCCATGTTCTAGCATTCTCTCAGTGATGTCTTATTTTTGAGTATTTGTTAGTTGTTCTTTTTGTGAGGGGGAGCAAAATGAGGAATAAGTTATGTCTGTCTCCATCTTGGTGATGTCACTTCCCTCTTATAGGTAATATTGGAAAAAAATCCTTATTCAAGAATCCTGTTGAAAAAAATCTTATGTGACTATGTCAACCTTGAAAAACTTGCAACACATTAACGGACAAGCATTACTAGAACATGGTTGACTCAAGAGGAAGAGAAATCCCACAAAACCAGAGAAGAGAAAAATCTTTTAAACACATATGGGTTCCAACTTGTAGAAATAGAAAATTGAAAATTAGTGTTAGAACACTATAAGGTTCTCTTTTGTTAAATAAATTATTCTTAAATTAAATATGTGCTAGAATATATTAAACATACATTTACTAGGGTAAATTCTCTTTTTAATAATTTTACATGGGTTTGATGAAGCTCCAATCCCTCCAGATGTTACAGTAGACAAATATTTAGACAAGATGGATCCCATATCCAAGCATTATAGATCCCAGATGGGCAGCCTTCTTTTTTTATTATTATTATTATGTTATGTTAATCACCATACATTACATCATTAGTTTTTGATGTAGTGTTCCATGATTCATTGTTTGCATATAACACCCAGTGCTCCATGCAGAACGTGCCCTCTTTAATACCCATCACCAGGCTAACCCATCCCCCCACCCCCCGGGAGAAGAACCATGAG
Organism: Neomonachus schauinslandi; assembly: GCF_002201575.2. Classification (NCBI taxonomy): domain Eukaryota; kingdom Metazoa; phylum Chordata; class Mammalia; order Carnivora; family Phocidae; genus Neomonachus; species Neomonachus schauinslandi. Next base: position 53,063,100 of record NC_058405.1, on the reverse strand, counting down.
AGACTATGGACTCTGAAAAACAAACTGAGGGTTCTAGAGGGCAGCCTTCTTTATAGGATTTAATTCTAACATCACTACAGATGGTATTACCATTATTATTTATTTGTGCAAGTCCAAAGGCAAGTCCAGCCTGGGAATAGAAAAAAAAGCCACTAATAGGATAATTAATTTCTAAGGGTGACATTAGCATAGTATCCACTCCCAGATTAACATTTGGATCAGAAAAGTTGATATTTCCATTTCAAAAATCCATTGTTAAACAGCATGTTCTAGGCCTAATCTATGTAGTTAGTATAGGGGGAAAAAAACCAAAAAACAAAAAACAGTTAGCAGTATGGGGTGTCTACAATACGATATATCCAAGTGATAGAATCAGCATCTGAACCTAGATCTGTTCACTGCAAAACCTCCCCACTCTCCACACTGACTCGGGGGTACTAGTCCAAGAAAATTTTGAACAAAGTTAATAGTGAATTCACGCAAGTATTGGCCAAAACTTAAAATCTTCACTATACATGACTCCAATGCCCCACAACTGTGGCTTCCCAATGAGAGACTCATACCCATGGAAAAGAGTACAGATGGGACCCTAGGATTTATAAAGTGCAAAAGTATTGGTTTTGTTTCTATGCTAGCAAATGAGTAGACCGATAGCAAAGAGTAGAGTTACTAAGAACTTATTTAGTGAAAAACTATATGGTTTCTAAATCTGACTAATTCTTTGATGTGTGTGTGTTTTTTCTCTGAAGGAATAATTTAGCAAGGTTAAGACTTATTATTGTTAAGGTGTGAGTTCCTCCCAGCTTGACCTTTGGATTCAGTGCAGTCCAAATCAAAATCCCAGCAAGTTCTCTTTTGTGGATATCAACAAATTTGTTCAAAAGTTTATATGGAGAGGCAAGAGACCACAATAGCCAACACGATATTGAAGGAGAATAAAGTTGGAGGACACACACTACCCAACTTCAAGAGTTACTAAAGCTATAGTAATTAAGATTTTGGTCTTGGCAAAATAATTGACAAATAGATCAATGGAACAGAATAGATAGTCCAGAAATAGACCTATATAAATATAGTTGACTGATCTTTGGCAAAGGAGCAAAAAGGCAACACAATGGAGTAAAGATAAAGATAGTTTTTTCAACAAATGGTGCTGAAACAATTGGACATCCAAATGCAAAAAACAATGTATCTAGACGCAGACCTTACACCCTTCACAAAAACTAACTCCAAATGGACCCTAGATCCAAAGGTAAAAAGCAAATCTATAAAACTCCTAGAGACACTATAGGAGAAAACCTAAATGATCTTGGGTATGGTAATGACTTTTTAGATATGACACCAAAGTTACATTCCATGCAAGAAAAAAACAGATAAACTGGATTTAATTAAAATGGAAGCTTCTGTTCTGGGAAAGACAATGAGGAGGTAAACCACAAACTGGAAGAAAATATTTGCAAAAAATACATCTGATAAAGGACTGTTATCCAAAATATACAAAGAACTCTTAAAACTTAATAATAAGAAGGGCACCTGGGTGGCTTAGTCGGTTAAGAGTCCCCACTCTTGGTTTTGTCTCAGGTCATGATCTCAGGGTTATGAGATCAAGCCCTGCATCAGACTCACACTGTGTGGAGTCTGCTTGTCCCTCTCCCTCCCCCTCTGCTCCTCCCCACCTCTCCTTCTCAAATAAATAAATAAAATCTTTTTTTAAAAACGGAATAATAAGAAAATAAACAACCCATCTAAAAACTGGGCCAAAGATCTTAACAGACACCTCATCAAAGAAGGTAGACAGATGGCAAACAAGCATATGAAAGGATGTTGTCCATTATAGGTCATTAGGGAAAGGGAAATTAAACAATGAGATACTGGGTGCCTGGGTGGCTCAGTCGTTAAGGGGCTGCCTTCAGCTCAGGTCATGATCCCAGAGTCCTGGGATCGAGCCCCACATCGGGCTTCCTGCTCAGTGGGAAGTCTGCTTCTCCCTCTCCCACTCCCCCTGCTTGTGTTCCTCTCTCGCTGTCTCTGTCTCTGTCAAATAAATAAATAAAATCTTTAAAAAATAATAATAAAAAAAATGAGATACCACTACGCACCTGTTAGAATGGCCAAAATCTGTAACATTAACAACACCAAATGCTAGTGAGCATGTGAAACAATAGGAATTCTCATTCATTGCTGGTGTGAATGCAAAATGGCACAGCCACTTTGGAAGACAGTCTTGTGGTTTCTTACGAAACTAAATACAGTCTTACCGTATGATTCGCATCACACTCCTTGCTATTTCCCTAAAGGAGTTGGAAACTATACACAAAAACCTGTATACAGATCTTTAAAGCAGCTTTATTCATAATTGGCAAAACTTGGAAGCAAGCAAGTTGTTCTTCAGCAGGTGAATGGATAAATAAACTGTGGCACATCCAGACAATGGAATATTTTTTTTTAAAGATTTATTTATTTATTTGAGAGAGTGAGAATGAGAGAGAGTACATGAGAGGGGGGAGGGTCAGAGGGAGAAGCAGGCTCCTCGCTGAGCAGGGAGCCCGATGCGGGACTCGATCCCGGGACTCCAGGATCATGACCTGAGCTGAAGGCAGTCGTCCAACCAACTGAGCCACCCAGGCGCCCCAGACAATGGAATATTATTCAGTGTTAAAAGCAATGAGCTATCAAGTTACGAAAAGATGTGGCAGAAATTTAAATGCATATTACTAAGGGAAAGAAGCTAATCTGAAAAGACTCCATATTGTGTGATTCCAGCTATAAGACGTTCTGGAAAAGGTGTAACTATGGAGGCAGTAAAAAGATCAGTGTTTGCCAGGGGTCGGGGTGGGAGAGAGATGAATAGGCATAGCACAGAGGATGTTTAGGGCAGAAATACTCTGTACAATACTGTAATGATGGACACATGCTTTATACATTTATCTAGACCCATAGACTGTACAACACCAAGTGCAAACCCTATAGTAAACTATTGACTTTGGATGATTATGACGTGTCAGTGTATGTTCATCATTTGTAAGAAATGTGCCACTCTGGTGGGGGATGTTAATAATGGGGGAGGCTATGAATGTGTAAGAACAGAGGGTGTATGGGTATTCTCTGGCACTTCCTCTCAATTTTGCTATGAACTTAAAACTGCTCTAAAAATAATAAAGTCTTAAAAATTAAAGCAATTGGCAGGGAAATGAAAATGTTTTAGACCAAATGTTTGAAGTTGTCTGAAAAGAAAAAAATCTTATTCTTTCTTACACACTATCTCCTTATCACTGTTAGAAAACAATCTAGAGCTGGATCATCTTATGATGCTGGTCCCCAACAGTAATTCCTAATTGCTTGAGATTCTAATGAGAGGTGGCAAAGCATCAAATGTTAAATACTTAGTTATCTCTGTATTTAGAGGAAAAGTGAATCGGCCTTTATCCATTTAATTTGTGGGTAATACGATTGTATCAGTTACTATTTCTGCAACAAACCACAGCAAAAGTTAGCTTAAAACAATCCTAATATCCATTTTGCTCATGAATCTGCCCCCTGGCCAGAGCTCAATGAGGACAGCTCACTTCTGCTCTACTAGGTGTAAGGCGAGTGCAGCTTAAAGGCTGACAGAGTCAACTGTAGGCTTGTTCACTCACGTGTCTGGTAATTGATGCTGGCTGTTGGCTGGGGGCCTCCGTTTCTCCACATGTGGCCTTCTTCATGCGGTCTCTCCACATGGGTTAGTTTAGCCTTTCTCACAGCAAAGTGGCTGGGTTTTGAGGGCACAAATCCAAAAGAGAGAATAAAGCAGAGCTGTATCTCTATTTTATCTTAGACTCAGAAACCAAATAGCTTCACTTCTGTAATACTGGTTTACAATCAGGACAGTCACAAGACTCCACCCAAATTTAAGAGAAGCTCTCAGAGAGAGGAAAAGAGAATAGTATAGTGGTGCAAATATCTTTGGAATATACAATCTGTTAACAGCTTTACTAGAAGCAGAATCTGTTCTTAAGATTTCTTATTTATCTTTCTAGAGAACTATAACCAAATGCAATGATAACAAAAGATAGAGCTGAAATTAATTGCTTGACGTGGCACAAGACTTGCTATTGAGATAGTCTTATTTCAAATATTCAGTTATTTAGAAATAAATAACAGTTTAAAATTCTAATTTGAGATAGTATTAAAAAAACCAGTTGTTTTAAGTCAGCAAAGGCAGAATTTTTTGAAACTCAAATTAGCTCATCAGCATTGGTTAATAAATCAGTAAAACCTTTCCCATATTTTGGTGCTTATGCTTCATGGGTTTTCAGTGCAGGGCAAGAGCCCAACATTTAACTTGTTAAAAGGGGAAAAGAAAAAAGTTATTTTGGGCTTAAAACACAAGATACAAATTGAGAAAATTCTCTGATATCAAAATTAGACTATCCTAACATTTCAAAAGAAGGGAAATAGAACAAAAATGGTATTAATAATTAATGTCCTAGAATGGAGGATAATTTAGAATGGAATGAAAAAGATAATAGACAAACTGTAATGTTCCAACATATTCCTCTCTTCTGAATTCATATCAGTGTGCTACTTATGCAAGTTATTACTTCAGTCATTCCATATATATACTTTGCATTTTTTTCATCTTGCTTTCACATCAGTTGTGTATTCACTCCCGGTTCCTAAACTCGTGAATGCTGCGGATAGTTGATGCATGCTGTAAAGATTTAATGACAATGAAGTGAGATAATTATTGTGTACATTGTTTACTTTATGGCATGTAAGAGTGAACTTTGAATAGTTAATCTGTTTGAAGGACTCTCTTTTTGGACAGAACAGAGGTTTCATTATGGGGTTCTTCCTCCTCTTACAACTGCAATAGAGCAGATTAGGAGGGGAAAGAGTGCTCACTACCTTTTACTGCTCCCAGATTACTTCAAATTATTCTCATAGACATCTGCCTCAATTAACATCCAATCTATTACTTGTCTACTTTTGTTCTCAAGGATGAACATCTTTATAGCATGATTGGTTTTTTTCTCCCATAAACAAAGCACCTTGCTAAATTACCTTTCATAAAAGCCACTTTTAGATAGATTAGATAGAGATAGAGAGAGAGAGAGATAAGTATTGTTTTAAGATGAAAGCCTGAAAGTCATTATGCTCAGTCTTCTGAGAAGGAAAAAGACACACAGTGTCCTGAATGTTTCCCACAGAATTCCCAGAGTATCCAAGAATTAAGGAGAGGACTCAAGGTTTCAATCCTTGTGAGCTGGGTTTAAACACCATTTGTGACTTGAACAATGTTAATAAGCCACTTAAAATCTCTGAACTCCAGTTTGCTTACATAAAAAATGGGAATAACACCCTGTGTCTTACAGGACTTTCACAGGGATTAAGTGGAATAACATGAAAAGGGTCTGGTACTAAGTAAACCATCAATAAATTCTATTTTATCATCTCTTCCCAACTCGGTTGTTATATTTTTCTGTTTTTAATTTTTAAAAACACTTTCTGTTTTGTTTTTAATAAGTGAAGATTTTGAAGATATACAAATGTACATGTGTGTAAGCATGCACACACGTGTGCACACGTTTGCACACACACACTTTTATCTTTCGAAGGAGAACTTTCCCTTTTCTTTCTCCAGCCTTCCATTTCTCCTCCCTTCCTTTTTTCTTTGCACAGATACGTCAATGTCTACTACACACCAAGCACCCGAACCAGGCACCAGTTATCCAGAACAAAGGAACAGGTGCCTGCCCTAAAGATGCTTTACCATCCATTATGAGAAAAGAGCACTTGAACAATAAATAATCAAAGACAGCTATAGTTACAGATGAGAAAGAAATGAATTTAAAGTATTAGAAGGGACCTAGTCAAGACCATAGAAAGGATGGTCAAGGAAGGCCTTTATGAGGAGGTGATAGTTAAACAGAGAACTCAAGAACAGTGTACTGATTCATCTCCAGTTCTCCCCCCCACACCCACGTACCCTCTTGACCACTCTCTGCCTTTCTCTACCCTGCTTGTGACCAATGGTTGGCATCGTCCATGCTCCCTTGCCCTCAGGCTTCCTGTTCAGTTCTGCCAAAGTGAGACACTGGCTAGATTGAGGGGCAGAAGGATAGAGATGTTAAGGTACCTCCTTGCCCTCCCTCCATGCTCTGATGTCTTCAGAACTACAACTCCCATCAGAAGATTCCTTCCTCATGCATCTAGCTTACACTAGGCTACTTCCTCCTCTTACTCCTTCAGGCCTAGGTGTGATAATGGCTTCCTGGTGTTGTTAGTCCCTGGGAGCCTCACCTTTAGTTCTCTAACCCAGCTGCCACCTCTAAAGTCCCCTCACATGGACCATCTGGTGTGAATTCTGTTTCTGGCCTGGCTCCTGACTATCACAAAAAGGAGCTGGCCGTGTGAAAAACTTGCAAGGCGCAGCACAGGGAGAGGAAAGGGCAGTGTGAATGTTCTCGTGTGGGCAAAAGCTTGACGTGCCTGAGGAATTAGGAGGACTGCTGTGTGTCTGAAGTCCTAGAGTGAGGAGGGGGTGGAGTGAGGTGACACTGGAGAGGTGACAGAGGCCTTGAGGCCATCTAAGAAGTTGGGGTTCTGTATCATGAATGAGCTTACCAGTTCTCACACTTACAATATAAATAAGACAGATTGCTTGCTAATTCAAAATGTTCTCTCTTTAGCAAACGGGACGGAAGGCCAGAATGGGTTAGGAATTTTTATGTCTCTCAAAAGAAGGATTAGCTTTCTTATATTCTTTTCAATGTTGTTATCATTGTTGTTACTCTTTTCATGAAAGGCTTAGTTCAGAATGTATACCTAGAATAAAATGTGGTTTGGACTATAAACATATACCTTGGTGTCTCGAAATCTTCAGACAGTTTTATTTCTACCATATAGTACCTTACAAAGATAAGGGATTATCATTATCACTGCTCTGATAAGGTCAAAGCATTACTTCTTTATCAGTGGATTAGCTACCTTTATTTTTTATTGCTAAGCATAGTCAATTTATTTCAAGCTTATTCTAGTCTAAAACAGTGGATCTGTGTATCCTCTCTTCCTCTGCTTGCCATTGAAACAGTATCTAAACTGAAGCAGCCTGAAGCCAGAGGGAACCCCTACAGTGGTCTCTGTTGCCTATTTTGTCACTCACTTCCAGAGATCTTTGCATCATCTGATTAAAGCAAGAGAGAAGCAGCCCTCTCCCTGGACCTTTTGGAGGGCCGCAACAATGCTTTCCATCACTGCGAGTTAACTTTCATTCTAAACAAAATGTGCCCCTTTGCTGTCTTTCTCCTTCTTCACTGTCCTCTTCTTGACTTTCCCTCTTGCCCTCTCCTTTGTCACACTTAGTTGGAGCCATTCCTGGATAGTGTTCCTCGGACGCACTTTGGACCCCTTCTTGTATCCATGCCCCCTCTGATCTATCACCATCCTCTCTGTATGCTATAGATTAATCTGTCTACTATATTCCTCTCCTCACTTCATAATCCCCAAGTCTTGCTATTCACAAACCCAAAAACGGTTTTCCTTGGTTACATCAGAAGATACACACTTTCCTTCCTGGCTTTTAAGACCTTCATTATCTGTTTCCACATTTCCTTTGCATCAGGCCAATGACCTTGGAGTCATTCTCGACTTCTCTTTTTCTCTCACATCCCACATTCAACCTTTCAAGAAAATCCTGTAGACTCTACCTTCAAAATAAGTGCAAAGCCCAACCACTTCTTATCAATTCCACAGCTACTACTTGGTCCCAGCCATCACTATCATCTCTTTGCTAGATTCCAGCTTTTTTTTTTTTTTAAGATTGTATTTGTTTATTTATTTGACAGAGAGAGACACAGCGAGAGAGGGAACACAAGCAGGGGGAGTGGGAGAGGGAGAAGCAGGCTTCCCGCTGAGCAGGGAGCCCAATGTGGGCCTCGATCCCAGGACCCTGGGATCATGACCTGAGCCGAAGGCAGACGCTTAACGACTGAGCCACACAGGCCCCCCTAGATTCCAACTTTTAACTGCTATTCCTGCTTTTATCCTGATGGTCCATTCTATACTGTTAAAATTCAAGTCAGACAGATGTCACTATTTGCTCAAACTCCTGCAAGTTCTTCATACATCATTCAGATTAAAGGCCAAAGTCTTTAGCATGAACTGTAGGGTTCTACATGACCTGCGACCCCCCTTCCCATTCCCAACCTCATCTGCTATTTTCCCCCGGGCCCCACTCTACACATAGGTCTCCTTTAACATGTTAGGCACACTCCTGACTTAGGGCCTTTGCTCTAGTTGTTCTCTCTGACTACATCATTTTCTTGGGGAAAACACACAGGTGATCTTTCACCTTCAAGTCCGACCTCAAATGTCACCTATTCAATGAAGCCTACTAGGACAACCTGCATCAGTCAGCTTGGCTACATTATACTATGATAATAAACAACCCTCAAAGCTTAGTGCCTCAACAGAACAGAAATTTACTTTTAGTTCATGCCATGCATCTATACAGGTCAACAAGGCAGTTCCTGACTGTTGCAATAAAAATTCAGGGGCCCAGGCTAATGGCAGTTCCATTTCAACATGTGCTTGCACCATCACCACTCACAGGAAAGATGAACTGCCTTGTCTTAAATAGGCAATTAAATACCTTCACCCAGAAGAGAGGCATATTATTTCTACTTACGTTTCACTTGTTAAAGCAAGTCACATGGCCATGCTTCACTTCGGTAGATCAAGGGAAAGCAATCCTACCATGTGCCTGAATTGAGGAGAATCAGAATGCATGGGAGCCGCCTGTGTTAGTTATCTACTGCCACAGTAATGCTGCATAAGAAACAACTGGGATATTCCAATGGCATACAACATTAGTGCTTATTGCTTATGCTTCTGGAGTGATTGCTTAGGTGGTTGTGCTGTTTTGGGCTGTGCCTGCTCACTTGTTGGGGGTGGGGGCAGCTTGTGTTGGCTGATCTAGTTCGATTTCAGGTGATATCCCTGCTCCACGTGTCTGTAATCCTCCAGCAGACTAGCCTAGCCATGTTCTTTTGGTGATGGCAGAAGCATAAAGGAGAGCAAGGAGAAACACACAAGGACTCTGGATACAATTTTGAAATAATGCACTAAAGCTTCTAGTGACCCACCAATGCTGGAAGAACATCCACAAGGTTTATGATAATTACATTGTGTTTTATAACGATTAAGTATTCCATGCTCTTTCCAAATGTTCTAAGTAGAAACAAACAGCATTTACAAAGTTGTGATTATATCAATGTTTCCATTAGATTGCCTTTGGCTGTAAGTAACAGAATATCTAGCCAAAAATCTCCAAAACGGTGAAGAGTTTATTGCCTCACATAATAAGGAGACTCTGTTAGTTAATTTTGAATTTAAGAACATTTAGGCTTTGGGTGTGATTTTCTGCAGTTTTCATGGCTTTCCCCTCAGCATTGCATTGTTGGTATATCCTTATAAAACAACATACAAAGTCAAGAAGGACCAAGTTGTTACCTATATCCATTTTAAAGAGTGAGGAATTTTTTTACTAGAAACCCTCCCAAGAAGATTTTCCCTTATCTTTCCTTGGCCAGGATTGCATCCTATTGCAATACATGTCACTACCTAAATTAACCACTGGTAAACAGAATAGGTTTTTCATGATTGAATTAAACTAATCACCATTCATGCCCTGAGTTGAGTTGAAGCCCACAGAATGCATAGTAATACCTGAATATGATTTGGTATTGCTGAAGGAATAAGGGAGGCGAAATTATTGAGTAGGCAACAAACAGGATTTATATTTGCTACCCAACATCTATACAAATGCTTATCCCACACAGGAACTTTCAAAAATTCCCAATCCTACACAGAACACATTTAGCTACCCCTCAAAGGAGAAAACTCCAGGTCTCATCAGTTACTCTATGAAGCTCTACTAAGTTCTTTATCTTTGGAGGTATACTGTAATCTCTCTATCATAATTAAATATGGTTCCTTGTGGTCCAGGAACTTTTGTCTAAAAGATAATTATTCACCCTAAATATACCCAACATATATTATGGTGGAGAAGGACAGGGTGACTTCAATTTTTAAATATCCTATTTGAAGAAGAGGAGGACTGGTTCATGTCCTGCAGGCTTGTTAACTCTGCTCTCTGGAAGGGTTTTCTCTGTCCATTGTCCTTCATATTCTGATGATTTCCTCTTGGAAAACAGTGTTTGTTAATCATACTCTAAAGCTATGGTTCAGATGGTCATTAGAGAGTTCTAAAGGCTGCAAAGATGTAGCAGATCACTTCCCCTCATTCAAGTTCAAGAATCTTGGTATTTCCTTAAAAACTGAACATTCACAGGCTGAGGTCACTGTGCTTGAATTTTCTTTGGTCATAGGGTTCCCTATTAACTAAGTAGGCTTCCAGTGTATCTGTTTCTAGTGATTTCATAAACTAACAGTCAGCGGTAAGACTATAGTCTACACATTACTGTTGAGAATTCCTCTCTTCTCTCTTCTGCCTTTTGTTTATGATCCTTCCTTAAGACAGAGTAAAACGATAGAGTTATTAGAAGGAAAGAGACCCCCACCCTAAATGTGATCATTGCTGCCAGATTTCCCCCCTTTGTTAAGCAGAAAATTCTTACAAGAGTTTCTTAGGAGAGACTTAGGGACCCAGTCTAACCAATCTTACCTTCTGCTAAGTCTATTGCTTTCCTGCCTCTGCTTGTTTTACTTTACGTGGAGTAGAACCTTAAGTGTTGGCTTTTGTAATGAGAATAATCCATTTTTAAAAAAGTTTTATTGCTGGCAATTTTACGCCTCAACTCTTCTTCCCCTTGTGCCCCACATCTTGACAAGCTGATAAGAAACCAAGGTGCTTCCTTCTTTGGCACCAGTGGGAGATTAAAAAATGCAAGTCCCTTGCCAAGCCATCCCTCATCCCAGCCCCACCCCCTAAACACAATAAAAACCCAGACCAGTCACCTGTCTTGGCTCTTTAAGCCATTCTGGACCTGCTCAAGAGGCCTGCCCTACTCTCCCTAGAGATCTCAGTTATGTAGCAATAAATTTTTTATGTCTTCTTGGTGTGTATGTAGCGTCATCAGCCTTGGCATTTAAATCAAACTTCAGGTGGGGGTCCATCTGCCTCTGCAGATGATTATACAGCTTTTCTAATGGTATTCACTGTTACCTTATACTGCAAGCCACAAACAGAAAAGGCTACGCTCAGCAAAGCTATAGTTTCCTTCTGCTCTGTTTTTATGGTAGACTACCTTCAGATTATGCTGGTTTTTTTTCACAAGACATACCTAAAAGCCTCAAGAAGTACTTTACTTTTTCCTACCACTTTTTAGCATCATAATTCCGTTTAGCAAATGGTCTGAGTTCAAGGTACAAAAGTTCATAGTTTGATAAAATATTTCACCCTCACCTAAGAAGAACCACCAACTGCCCCAACTGGAAAACATGGGTTCTCTCTGTCCTCTGAATGACTTCTCTCCTCAGCAGATTTCACATTTTAGTATCTGTTACTTCAGCCCCCTACTTCTGGTAACAAATTCAGTGTTTTTATATATGAATCTTGACTTCCTTATGCAGCCTTTTTTTTTTCAATTCTTAGAAATTTTTCCTTATTAAGAAAAGAGACATATGCCTTTATCTGATTATTTACAACATTACTTAAAGAATGTAATAGACTCTATTTTCGTCTTGAAGATAGTCAGCATGGAGCCTTCTGTCTTGTTTAACTTGGACTCATTTCTTTCTGTGGCTGATGCATAGATTTCTTACTGGAATTTCTTTTCAGTTCATTTCTGGCTAGCTCCACTGTTTGCATGAACCTACATTACCCCTCGTTTCTTGGTTCCCTTTTTCATTTTGCTGGACTCCATCCTCAAGTAATTTTTTTTTCATAAAAGATATGGGAAGAATACTTGAAGAACCTTTGACTGTAGGAAAATATCTTGACCTCCTATAGAAGTGATATTTTGGCTATGCTCTTCAGCTACCATATCATACAGGTAACATGAAGTTCCTGTCTGCACTGTAGCATCTATAAATTTGGCAACATTTCTGATTTGCTAAACCGTTTTCTTATATTTAGAAACATTATGGTGTGAGGTGTTGGGGAGAGAGATTTTTTAAAAAAACTGTGCATAGTCTGCTTTCTTTATTCAAAGAAAGAAATTTCTTAAATTTTTTGGAAAACTATGCATTTAAACTAAGCCTGTCTAATATTCTACTTCTTTTTTTTTTTTTTTAAAGATTTTATTTATTTGACAGAGAGAGACACAGCGAGAGAGGGAACACAAGCAGGGGGAGTGGGAGAGGGAGAAGCAGGCTTCCTGCGGAGCAGGGAGCCCGATGCGGGGCTCGATCCCAGGACCCTGGGACCATGACCTGAGCCGAAGGCAGACGCTTAACGACTGAGCCACCCAGGCGCCCCTACTATTCTACTTCTATATTCCATTCTTACAATTTGAAATCAGTCTGATAAATGTAAATGAAGAATCAGTTGATCTTGAACTTATTAATGAACTCTTGGGTTCAGATGGACTTTGAGAAGTCATGTGATCACATACTTGCTTTCAAAACACTCAGTTAAAAAGTATGGGTATTAAAGAGGGCACATTCTGCATGGAGCACTGGGTGTTATGCACAAACAATGAATCATGGAACACTACATCTAAAACTAATGATGTAATGTATGGTGATTAACATAACAATAAAATTTTTTTTTAAAAAGGCCTATTATGTCATTCTCCTTAATGGTAGGGTGATAATTAAGCCCAAATCCCATTCCTGTCTAGGGATTTAATAATTTTACTCCCCAGCTTTCCCTGAGGATATATATTTAGTGTTCATTTCTCATTAATCTTCATTTAAATGTTTTCTAATATTTCTACATTATCATCACACTTGCTGGATACATCAAATCACTCAAGTGTAATTCATCTCACTTTTAGAAAGATTAGTAATTTTTTAATATAACTGAGGAGCTAGATCTTTTTCTGTACTGTGATAAAGGATGATTTTTGTATCTTTTATCACATGTTTGGGCAATACAGATTTTCAAGCCATTACTGAAACTTTGGCCTCGGGTATTAAATTTACCCCAGATATCAGAGCCTATTCCACGGAGGTAGCATTAATCTCCTCTACTGAGACAAGATGTTCCCATTATTCACCAAGAATAACTAGTACCCAGATTTGCTGACAAGATCCTTTTCAAATGTTCAGACCAAAGAGGAGCAAAACTCACTGAGGAGAAGACGACAGTGGGGTTGAAGGTCAGCCTTCCTAATATTCAGAACATGAGTTATTTTGATCCCTATCCTGTTAGACATGTACACATACCCAAGGTGCCTGATCAGAGGTTAAGTAAGAGAATAGTATTTTCCTGAATAAATGAAATTGTATTTTGTCTATGTAACACATAAAATCTGGAAAAGTTACTCTTGACATATTTCTGCTTTGGCTTCACATCTGCAGTATGATTTTTTGAGGCTCTATTTATTATGGGACCTAAAACACTGAATACATTACAGAAAATTTGGATGAGAAATCTACCTTAACTTAAGGAAATTAAAAGACTGATATGGCATTTATAAGAGAAGAATGAATAGCCTATATTGAAAACTAATGTATATAAAATTAAGTATTCCAAACAAATGTGGGTGAGCTTTTCTCTCAGTCCTTCATATTTTAAAAACATTTCTGAAGTGGTTTATAGTATAAGAAAACTCTCTTTATTAGAGGATTTAATCCTCAAAAGAGCAGGTATTTTCCAGATTGGAGCTGTACTAAAAAACTATGTGAGTCTACCTCTCTAGACCTCAGCTTCTTTTACATTACCTGTCATTGACCCTGATAATCTCAATAGTCTATCCCAGTTCAAAAAACATATGATTCTAGAATTTTCGTTTTGCTGTAAAATTTCTGATCAGTGAGGTAAATGTGAGCTGACATCAGCCAGCATCAGTGGAAACATCAACTACTTCTTAGCCCAGATAAACTCTAGTTCTAAACTAGGGGTCTTGAGCATAATGGAATAAAAATATGATTAGGAGCTCTTATGAACTGGTTATATGAAGTTGACTATCTCAGAAAGAGGGCACTTGATGGTAAGCTGGAGTCATAAAAAATGGCAGTATGTGTGTGAGTGTATGCAGGTGTGTGTTCATGTGGGGGTTAAGTGTGCTTGTGTTTTTGGAGGAAGATGAAAATATTGGTGCAGACATGATGAGAAACAGTAGAGCCTTCCTCGAAAAAGCTCTGTTTTCAGACTCTTTGGCAATATTGATAGGATGTGACAGTCCTATAAAAGGTATTGATTTGGTTCACACATACCAATTTTAGATTACTCTCCTCCCTCTTTTAGGGCAAAGACATTGTGTCTTTGTGTGTCCATTGATCTGGCACCTATCCCTGTGAAAATGTCTGGATTAAGGAACTGTTCGGGCTCAAAGAGACTTTAAAGTTGAATGACTTGGCATTTTAAAAATTTCTTTTCTTTTTTGAAAAAGACAACACACAGAGCAAATTATTCCATTTTCAAGTGAAATTACTACAAGTGATGTTTCCAAACTAAGAGATTACAAGAAAAATAATTATAATAGGTAAGCACTTATCAATAATCACATCAGCACATCTTAATATACAAAGGTACTTCAGTGATTATCTTCTAGGCTAAAAGCTGGTAAATTACAGTCCGTGGGCCAAATGTGGCCCACACCTGTTTCTATAAAGTTTTATTGGAACACAGCCACACTCATTCATTTATGTATTCTTTATGTTTGCTTACTTCTAAAGTGGAAGAATTGAGTAGTTATGACAGAGAGACCTATGGCTTAAAAAAAAAAAAGTACGATCTGGTCCTTTACAGGTTTACTAACCTCTGATCTAGATCAATGATCTATTATTATTATTATTATTATTATTATTATTATTATTATTATTTCTTTTTACATATGAGTGTCCCTGGCCCTTTTTTCAAATAACTAAGTAGCTATTATTTTCCCCTGTTGTAGATTTTTCCTGATAATACTTGTTTTACACTCTGGTACCAACCATCAGCCTTCTTTCCTAACTCGGCCTTCTTTTCTAACCAAGCACTGATTTTTGCAACTAGAATTCTCGGTAAAAATTAAGTGCTGCCAAGGTAGGCACACTCATGCAGGTTTGTGAAGGTCTTGGAAACATGGGCCATTTCTGCAGGACAGTCCAATGTTCATTCGTTGGCTAGAAATTGAGGCAGTGGAGATGGTAACTTCCAGCTCTCTGCATCACAGCTTCAGTAGTGCGTTCTTCAACTTTGATACTGGCAATGGCCTTCAGAATCCCCTCCCTAACTGATAAGGGCTGAGACAGTAGGGGTCCTGACAGGCAGGCTGCAATATCCGGGTCATTCCAGAGGCCCTGTCCTGAAATCACTTCTAAGCCCTTTCAACAACTCTGTAAGTACATATCTGAATTGAATCCTTGTGTTTACAATGCCTTAAGTGCCTTTTATTTTCGCTACAACATGGAGCTGTTATATCTTGATCACATGCTGAATTCTCACATACCTGAGTTCTGGTTTGAGATTCTTTCTTTTTTTCCGTTCATCCAAAGTCTTCTTCAGCTCCATTAGAGCAGTTTTGAGCTTTCTATTCAGTAGGACATGAAACCTTTTGTTAAACTTTTTAGGGGGATGGGCAGAGCATTCTTGAACATTAACCTTTGCAAACAAATTTTAGAAACAATTTGTCAAATCTCCCTGCAACTGCCCAATGTAAAAAATAGTTGAGATTTTATTTTTTTATTTTAATTTTTTTTTGTAGTTTTTAATTTTATTATGTTATGTTAGTCACCATACATTACATCATTAGTTTTTGATGTGGTGATCCACGATCCATTGTTTTCATATAACACCCAGTGCTCCATGCAGTACGTGCCCTCCTTAATACCCATCACCGGGCTAACCCATCCCCCCTCCCCCCTCCCCTCTAAAACCCTGCTTGTTTCTCAGGTCCATAGTCTCTCATGGCTCATCTCTCCCTCCAATCCCCCCCCCCATTTTTCCCTTCCTTCTCCTAATGTCCTCCATGCTATTCCTTATGTTCCACAAATAAGTGAACCATATGATAATTGACTTTCTCTGCTTGACTTACTTCATTTAGCATAATCTCCTCCAGTCCCATCCATGTGGATATAAAAGTTGGGTATTCATCCTTTCTGATGGCTGAGTAATATTCCATTGTATATATGGACCACATCTTCTTTATCCATTCATCTGTTGAAGGGCATCTCGGCTCTTTCCACAGTTTGGCTATTGCGGACATTGCTGCTATGAACATTGGGGTGCATATGGCCCTTCTCTTCACTACATCTGTGTCTTTGGGGTAAATACCCAGGAGTGCAATTGCTGGGTCACTGGGTGCCTCTATTTTTAAATTTTTGAGGAACCTCCACAGTGTTTTCCAAAGTGGCTGTACCAACTTGCATTCCCACCAACAGTGTAAGAGGGTTCCCCTTTCTCCACAACCTCTCCAACATTTGTTGTTTCTTGCCTTGTCCATTTTTGCCATTCTAACTGGTGTAAGGTGGTATCTCAGTGTGGTTTTGATTTGGATTTCCCTGATGGCTAATGATGATGAACATTTTTTCATGTGTCTGTTAGCCATTTGTTTGTCTTCTTCAGACAAGTGTCTGTTCATCTCTTCTGCCCACTTTTTGACTTGATTATTTGTTTTTTTGGGTGTGGAGTTTGAGAAGTTCTTTATAGATTTTGGATACCAGCCCTTTATCTGTAGTGTCATTTGCAAAAATCTTCTCCCATTCTGTGGGTTACCTCTTTGTTTTGTTGACTGTTTCCTTTGCTGTGCAGAAGCTAAAAATAGTTGAGATTTTAATTAAAATTGAATTAAATTTATAACTTACTTGAGGGATTAACTAATATCTTTACAATATTAATTCTTCTTATTGAAGAATATGGGTTGCCTCTTTTTCTTTAAACCTTCTTTTATAAGAGGACAAAGGAAAGAAAAACACAGATTTCACATGATTATAGTTATTCTTTTAAGATGGATACTGAAACAAAAGGTAAAATCATAAAGGTAGTATGTATTCTGAAAGGTTTCAAAATAAAATTATTAATCAAATAGCATCTATACATTTGGAAAACAGTAATGAATACAAGTGAAACACATTATTTATTGGACCTAAATATACTTGGGGTATATACAGACTTGAACACCTCTTAAAATAGTTCCAAGGATTTTCAAAGTTATCTGGCCAATGGATAGGAAAGCACCAAGCTAGACTAGCCACCCCTCACGGTGACAATTCTTTGGACAGCATTTCCTGATTAATCACTGTAGAAGCTAAAAACAGTAAGGAGAATTCACTACTTGGTGAGACAGCTGTTTCATTCATAGAAAAATCTAATAGAAAAAAATTATTCTTTGTGTGGAGCCAGATCTACCTATGGTCCTGTCCCCTGGAGCTAAAGTGAACACATTTATTCTCTGGAGCATTTCAGTTCTTCAAATATCTGATAATAATTTTCCTCTCCCCCATGCCCAGCTCAGTTTTCTCTTGCTAGTTCCTTTCAATTTCCCAAATCGTTTACCATTCCAGTCACCTTTCAGCAAATATACCTAAAGTTTTTCAGAATCTCACTTAATGAGAAAAACTCAGCAGGTGCCAACCCAGCACTCCAGATGTGTTCTAACGTTGGAACAGGGTATTTTAACTCTTATTGCGCTTTTAGCTCATACTGCACATTTTATCACCTAGGTTTTGGTTTTTTCTATCTGAACTCTAAAGCCAGGTAGCTCGAAGTTTGCACATTTAAAAAAATTTTTTTGGAAATAATTTCCAATCTATAAGAATAATAGTACAAAGAACACCCACAATCACTTACCCAGATTCACAATGGTTAACATTTTACCCACTTTGTTTTATCATTCGCTCTTGCTCTCAATCTCTCTAACTCTGTCTCTCATAATTTATTACCATACTTAAACATATTGGTGCTCACAATGTCCCAGATTTGGGCAGTGAGAACACTTCCAGGTGGCTTGTGTGTCCTTTTGCCTTGTGCCCATCACTTTTTTGAGCATTTCCTTACTTGCTGGCAGAGCTGGATGCTCCGGGCTCACCCACACTGTGCCAGCGCTGGAATCAGCCACTTCTCCAGAGTCATAGTTCCTGTTAGTGGGGAATTAAATGTGTACTTTCTAATCAGTTGATATTTTAAGAGGCACCTATTTGGAAACAGAGCCAGGACCAAAGTCAGATCTAACTCCACGTATCCATTCTGTTTTGCGATATTCTAGCCTTCATATAGCACTCAACAATAACGTGTGTTAAGTTTCATTCTGCTGATTTTGTGCCATCACTTCAACATCCTGAGACATTTATTTATTTTATTTATTTATTTATTTTTTAATTTTTATTTATTTTTTTATTCAGTTATCTAACATAGTACATCATTAATTTTTGATGTAGTGTTCAACGATTCATTAGTTGCGTATAACACCCAGTGCTCATAACAACACATGCCCTCCTTAATACCCATCACCCTGTTACCCCACCTTCTCACCCCCTCCCTTCTGTAACCCTCATTTTGTTTTCCAGATTCCAGTGTCTTTCATGGTTTGTCTCCCTCTGAGACATTTATTTATTAACTGGTCTCTTCATTGGCTACTTACTCCATCCTCAAATTCTTTAAAAAGTTCCTAAACTGAGATTGGATCTATTTCCGACTTCAGGGGCGATTTCTTGGGCTGAGTTATAAATCTTTGAATAATGAGGTTTTTAATGAAACCAGGGCTAACACATCGTTAATTGTGGAGAGACAATGGGACTCCTATAATCACGATTTTTTTTGGAGCTTAATGGAAAAATGCAGAATATTGAAAATGTTTTCTTGCTATTACTTAATTTGTCAAAACCCCATCATTTATGCCACATTTTAAATGAGGTGGAATAGCTTTTAAAGATGTTACAGAGATCATTACAAAAGCACTGGGAAGCTGAATATAGGGAGAGGGGAGGGGAGGAGGCACGGAAGGAAAGAGAATTACTAAGCTTCATGTGAATCCCCGCGCTGGCAGCTCATCGCCAACCATCCACAGGGGGACATAACGTGAAAGTTAAAATGGGGTCAAGATAGGTGTGTTGACAGTTCTGAATCCATAGCATCCATCCGTCCCAAGGCACCATCTGTTACATCTTCAGTCTTTTTTGTGAGTATCAGCAATAGAGGTAATTAAGCAAATGAGCAGCTAAAATGGAAGTTCCCAGAAAGGAGGAAGGTTAGCAAAACTATGACAGTGGGGTGGCATTGTAGGAGCAGAGGCTGAACACCAGAGTGACTAGATGGGGGAGGGGGCTTGAGGGTGGGAGAGCCCATGGCTTCATGGGGGTTCACAGTTTTAGGAGCTGCAGATGGCAAAGGGAAAATGCCTCTGGTTTCCTTATTAAGGAGGAAGAAGAATGCACAGATAATCTTGGACATACTCGGAAGGGAAAAGAGGCCAGTTTGGTCTGTCAGTGGCACAAGAACAGGGCTGCCTCCATTTGCAAATCTCTGAAGATCAGTGCTCCTTTGGGCAAAGTTGACTGAAGCATCTGTGGAAACTCCCTTCTGTCTCCTTGCAACTGGGTTGGGCAGCAGGGGGCCTGTCTTGGGCCCGGGACCCAAGTAAGAGAAGGGCCAAATTACCGAGGCTGAGTTAGCTGCAGAGGGTGCTGGCCCTGACATGAAATGAGGCAGCCTCTGTGTCCCTTGTGTGGGGAGCCATGCCTAAATAGACATAGAGGCCTGGAGAATGGAGAGAAAGGAAGCCCAAATCCTCCCTGATGATGATGGCTTTGACGACAAAGTGTCATAGGGGTTCCTTTATTGCACATCTTGATCTTTTGTGCTTTTTGCCTTACTGTTTTGCTTGTATCTCACTCTCTGGGGCTTTCTTTACTTAACCCTTTCTTCCCTGATCCTTTTCTGTTTTCCCGACAAAGGCCCGTAGGAAATTCAACTTCGCCCTAGACTCCGCATGAGTTCAGACACTAATCCTCTCCCTGGTCTGAGGATCATGAGGAGTGTTTCCTTGGAGCACTGTTTGCCTTGCTACTCCTCCTACTCTGACCTTGGAAACCATTTGCAGAGCCTGGGCTCCTGCTGTATTTTCCCCACCAGTCTCCTGCTAATAACTGGCTTCTTGGCTCTTTTTTTTTTGTCCAAGCCTGTGTCCCTTCTGTGATTCCCTGCCCAGGATCCTTCTTCTCAGGGAATAGAGCCAGGCCACCTCCTGACTGACTTTCCTGGGTTGACGACCTCTGTGCTGGGATTTCTTGCCCATTTCCAGCTACCAGATGCTATGTCCAAAGGCTCCACCTGTAGGCTGACCTCTCCCTTTGCTGTATACCTGTTGTTGACTGCCTGCCTGTGACTGCCCAGAACACCCATATCCTCTGTCCCCTCTCCCCTCAGCTGGGTCCCCTGGCCTTCAGGGCTGATGGAAGCTCTTTTTCCATGCTGGAGCCATGGCTGTGATTGGGGCTTGTATCTAGAAACAGGGAAATGGTGCCAGTTGAGTGTAAGTACATTGCAAGTGGATGTTCTAATAATACAGACATATTCAAAAGAACTGGGGTCCTGGCCGAGCCTAGATAGCATCAAAACTGTCCCAAATTCATGGACTCTTAAAATAGTTTCAATTAGTTTCAGTTCCCTAAACAGACTTGGAGGTGCAATAAGCTCAACAATGTTTTCACACTGATTCACAGATGTCAAACTATTTGCTCTTGGTGCCTTATTGATTCAGGTGGGCAAGGTAAACAGCTGAGAATCTGCGCTAAAATGTAATTTAGTCAGTCAAGGAAGAATGCTCCTTGGTGGGAGGTGTTTGGTTTAAGGAAAGGAAATGCTGCCTATAAACATTCAGATCAAAGCTTTTAAACAGTCCCATCCACCCCTGAGGACTCGGCATCTATATGTGATATTGCTTTTTGTCTGGGACAATCTCATGACCAAGATGGAAGCTGTGGGGACCATCCCATCCTTTCAGAATGCAACTGAGTAACTCAAGAAGAGTGAAAAAAAGTGTCTGCAGTTACTGCCTGTGTAGATTGCTGCAGAGCAGGTACTAAGATCACAGTATAAGGAAGGTACTAGTACCACGTTGGGTCCATGGAGGGTGAAGTCCACTCAGGAGGGAAGAGAAGTTCACTCTGTCAGTCACCACATTTTAGGCCAACAGTCTATGGACAAGTCTGGAGCCTCAGAGAAGCAGATGCCCGAATGAGATTAAATATGCAAGAAACTTGTTATGAAAACATGTGTGAGAAAACGAGGTGGGATCCAGGATAGGGTGGGTGAGCCATTGGACCATAGCACAGATTTGACTTGAGTGAAAGAGAAGGGGTGGAAGAAGGGGGTTCTCATGGAAGCATTTTGGACAGCAATGCAGTTCTAAGGAAAGTTTGGGAAGGCCACTGGGTCAAAGTTGTCTGTCAGAGGGATACTCCATTTCACAGGAATGGTCCTACCTTAGTATTCCTGTGGCACTCAGGAAGGTGGCTTCAGTGCACGAGAAGCAAAGCTACTTTTTATTTAGCTATTTTTTTATTTAGCACCTACCAAACACCAGACACTTTCCATCCTTATCACTAATCCTTACAACAACCTTAAAAAATTGTTTTACCAATGAGGGTACATATGTAAAGGGGTTAAGTAATTGTCTAAGGCCACACAGCATGTTGATGGTCAGGATTTGAATACACACCTTGGGGTTGCAAAGCATACTCTTTCTTTTTCTTTTTTTTTTTCTATTTTTTTAAATCTCATTATGTTAATCACCATACATTACATCATTAGTTTTTGATGTAGTAGTGTTCCATGATTCATTGTTTGCGTATAACACCCAGTGCTCCATTCAGTATGTGCCTTCTTTAATACCCATCACCAGGCTAACCCATCCCCCCGCCCCCTCCCCTCTAGAACCCTCAGTTTGTTTCTCAGAGTCCATAGTCTCTCATGGTTCGTCTCCCCCACCGATTCCTCCCCCCTTCATTTTTCCCTTCCTCCTATCTTCTTTTTTTTAATATATAATGTATTCTTTGTTTCAGGGGTACAGGTCTGTGAATCATCAGTCTTACACAATTCACAGCGCTCACCATAGCACATCCCCTCCCCAATGTGTATCACCCAGCCACCCCATCCCTCCCACCCCCCCACCACTCCAGCAACCCTCAGTTTGTTTCCTGAGATTAAGAATTCTTCATATCAGTGAGATCATATGATACATGTCTTTCTCTGAATGACTTATTTCGCTCAGCGTAATACCCTCCAGTTCCATCCACGTCGTTGCAAATGGCAACATTTCATTCCTTTTGATGGCTTCATAATATTGCATTGTATATATATACCACATCTTCTTTATCCATTCATCTGTCGATGGACATCTTGGCTCTTTCCATAGTTTGGCAAAGTGTACTACTTTCTGTACACTTTGTCTGTCTAAAGGAAGAGGGGAAGAGAAGACAGCAATTATGTCAGAAAACAGGCTGAGAGAAGTTGCTACAATGAACACAAACCTAAACACTGACCATCCTGGCAGCCAAGGAAAAAGGAAAGATACTGTGTTACAATCGCATTTGTTGGCTTTTAGAAGAAGCACATGAGAAGGTAACAGGAGAAGTAAACATTTTCCTAGCCTTGAGTTCTGAAAGAAATTTGGTGAGTCATATCTGAAAATAAGGGCTACTGGAAGACTCTTAAATGAGAGGAGCTGTAATGGATGAATTGTGTGTTTGCAATAACTTTAATTTATGAGTAGTATGTAATATATAGGCTCGAGCACATTTAGCCAGATGGGCAGGTAGAAGGAATTGGGACTCTTCCATGTCTGTGTAGTAGAGGCTTAACTGAGCAGACTGGGGGTGCCCAAACATTGCACATTCTAAAGAAAGGAGTGGTCCTTGACTGCTCCAAGGAGATCAACTCCAAGCCCTTGGAGTATCCTGCCTGATAGCAGTGCCTTTGTATACGTAGGGCCTTGGGCCTTGACAGTTTATGCCAAGCATGTGATTTATGGTGAATGCCTCTTTTCTGTATTCCTGAAGTCCTGTATCAGTTTGACCTCTGAGGGGGCTGGGGACTGAGGAGTCATGGTCAGTCATGTGGGTGCTCCATGCCTATGTGACTGGCTGATCCACAGTAAAAACTCCGGACGTGAAGGCTGGTTGCGATAGTTCATATATGTTGTCATACATCGTTGCTGGGAGTGCTGTCTACGTGACACTCTCTTGGGAGAGGACAACTGGGGTAGCTCTGTTGCTGGTCTCCTCCAGAACCCACCCGATGTGCCTTTTTCCCTTGTTGATTTCAATGCTGACTTCATTCTGTGTCCTTTTGCTGTAATAAACCATAACCACAAAGATGGCAGCTTTTCTGGGTCTTGTGAGTCTTTCCAGTAAATCATCAAACTTGAGGGTAGGCTTTAGGGACACCTGACACCATGTCTTTACGCTTTCTCCTTCCCTTCTTCCTCCAGTCAACTGACACGTTCCCTCTTTCTGAGTTCCTTTCCTCCCTGTCTCCCCAGCTGCATTCTCTTAAAGGGACAGACAGTAACCTGCCGTGGCTGGGCATCTTTCTTTCCCTACCTCAAACCTTGCTACCAACTATAAAATGATAGAGTGAGGTACACCCATTTTTATCATTCTTTCTATTCTTAGATCTTCAGTCACTTAACAAACAGCATCAGACCTTCAAAATAGCAGAGTCATCCAATGTAATTTTTCCACGGCACAAATGAGAAAACTGCGACCCAGGTGTAATGGACTATCTGTGCCTTACAGAGCTGATCCAGGGGCCATGCTTAGGAGTGACAAAGCTGCCTTATTGGTTACTGCTTTAGGTCCCCAACTCCTTGGCTCTTGTTAAGATCATCTGATTAAATTATGGCTATATTGAGAAAAATGACTTTGAAAACAAGCCGACTCCGGTGCTTTCTGCCTCTCCCCACACCCCAGGGGACATGTTTTCAGTCAGGTGTTATATCCCCCAATTTCATTAGCATTAAGTTATAAGGATAAAAATATCCCACCCTTGTCACTGACAAGTTACCTTCTGCACTGAACTTACCGAGTCATCTTTTCTGTGGCAATTTTGCCAGTGACATGTTTGTTGTTGTCAGCAAGGCAAAGCCAGCGCAACTGATCCAGGGTGACCTGGGCTCTGTTCCACTCCGTGCATCAATAAAATTGCCAGGTCTGCTTTGATTTCAGAATTTGTGCTGTAGGTAATGATGATATATGAGCTCACGGAACAGATTTGATTCTCGGAGATAAGAATGGTCCTGGCAGCTAAGGAGGGGAAAAAATAATTTTGATCTACAGTCTAGACGGGCTTTTTTGGATAAGGAGGTCATCAATGGGAAACTCAAATGAGCACAAGATGCCGTTTCTACCCTGACAGTTGGCCTGTATTGACAAAGGAATAGAAGCCACAGTGATGTCAGAGAAGTTGAGAAGAGAGGGATCAGCCGTGGAATGGGGGGGGGGGAGAAAGCCCATTGGTGTGAGACCACATTTCAAGTCAGCTGAATTCCGTTCACCCTCTGTTATGCCCAGCAGCTCGTGTCACGCTGAGGACACAATCAGGTTCAAGCAAATGATTACCGTCCTTGAACCATGGTAATCTGAAAAGACAATTACAACCCAGGAAGGCAGCTTCTGCAGGGCAATCAGGATCTGACAGGGGCCGACTGACACAGCCCCCAGTTGAGACTGTGAGGAACAGTCAGGTGCTGGTTGTGATTAAAAATGCCAGGCAGCACTGGGAAGTGCTGACTGGGTAGAAGTCTCCATCATATAGCTCCCTCCCTGGCCCTGCTCTGACTGAGCAGAGCAGACTCTCCTGCTGGTTTGAACTGTCGTAAGTAAGAATTTTGGTGTGTGTGATGAAATATACACAACATAAAATTTACCATTTTGGGGGCACCTGGGTACCTAAGTTGGCTGGGTGTCCGCCGCCTTTGGCTCGGGTCATGATCCCGGAGTCCTGGGATCGAGTCCCTCATTGGGCTCCCTGCTCATCCGGGAGTCTGCTTCTCCCTCTGCCCTTCACCCTGCTCTCTCTCACTCTCTCGCTCTCAAATAAATAAAATCTAAAAAAAATTTTTACCATTTTTTTAAAGATTTATTTATTCATTTGAGAGAGAAAGATAGTGCAGGGGAGGTGGGGGGAGGGGCAGAGGAGGAGGGAGAGAGAATCCTAAGCAGACTCCCTGCTGAGCATGGAGCCCAATGCGGGGCTTGATTCCAAGACCCATGAGATCATGACCTGAGCCGAAACCAAGAGTCGGACGCTCAGTCGACTGAGCACCAGGCACCCCTAAAATTTACCATTCTTAAGCATGCAGTTCAGTGGCATTAAGTCCATTCACACTCTTGCATAACCATCACCACCGTCCATAGCCAGGAGTTTCTCATCATCCCAAACAGAAACTCTGTATCCATTATAGAACTCTTCATTCTGCCGTCCTGTCGCCTCTGGTAATCATTATTCTCCTTTCCGTCTCTGTGAATCTGCTTATTCTAGATGCCTCACATAAATGACATCATACAATATTTGTCCCTTTGTATCTGACTTTTGCGCTTAGCATAATGTTTTCAAGGTTCATCCATATGGTAGCATGTATCAGAATCGTATTCCTTTTTATGGCTCGCTAATATTCCATTGGATGGGTATGCCACCTATTGTTTATCTAAACCCAACATTTGAACTGTTCCCAACTTTTGTTGTGAATAGTGCTGCTATGAACATAGGTGTGGAAATACTTATTCAATTTCTGGCTTTCAATTCTTTCAGAAATATACTCTGAAGTGGAATTAAGGGATCACATGAGAGTTCTATTTTAAATCTTTGAGGACGACCATATAAATAGGAATTTTTAAGTGTAGAAAACATAGGTGTTTGAAGAAGCTTTTGTGGCAGATGGAGCAACTTCCATATTTTGCACGGAGAAAATCACTCTAGGAAGAAGCCATGATGCTGCTCACACAGTGGTCCTGCATCTATGATATAATCCTCATCTGTCAAACTTGTTTAGAGCTCCATTCGTGCGCCACACATTGCTAAGTGTGGGGGACACAGCAGGGAATGAGACCGAGACCATCCCTGCCAAGTGGAATAGAGGGAGCAAGTCAACATCTAGGGGAGGACAGCCAGGCTGAAGGACACCACAGCTGAGCTAAGAGCCAGCACCCAGAACATTAACTGCAGCTCATTGAGTGCCTCATAAAGGTCATGTGCTAGACATTTTTTAATACAGCCTAGTTTAATCCTCATGTGGGTGCTATTATTATCCCATTTTACAGATAAAACAACTGTGAGGCTCAATAAGGTAGCACCCCCTCAGTGCTTAACAGATGACATCTTCCTCACCTCATTGATGTCAAGAAAGTGAGGCAGCCAGGGAAGTAGAGGCCTCAGGCCATCACTCACAGCATTGAAGGCAGGCTCTCCTGGCTTCATTTCAGATCACAGTTCTATAATTTGTTAGGCCTGTCCATTTATCAGAGGAAATGCGAAAACATACCATGTGCTTAAATTTCCAGCCACAATTCACCTCCAGCAATGGGTAAACTTAGAACTGGTTAAGAAGGGGAAAAAATGGAATTATAAACTCTTCTAAAAAATTCTTTATCGAACTATAAATTCTTAAAAGGTAGGTACATCTGTAGTTGAGTACTTAACTTTATGCACCATATACAGTAGGAGCTCAATAAATCAACTTGGTAAGTATTTCTTGAGCAGTTGTTCTATGCTCAGCACTGAAGTGTGAGCATCATTCTCCTGATTTTAAGGAGTGTGTAGTTTGGGCCATGGGGCAGTAACAGAAAACTATAAGACAATATGCAGCAAGGTGGCGATTACATAAAATTAGTGCAAACATCTGGATCCACCAGGTGAAAATCAGTGCATGTAATGAGGGTTTACCCTGTGCCGTGCACTGAGTGATGTAAATTTCTTTACTTATATCATCTGTCATATCTCTTACTCTAACCGGCCGAAGAGGAGATGAGTTGCATTTCCAATGGCAATATGGAACACAGGCATGTCAAGCGACTTATCCCATGTCACACACAGAGCAAATGGTTGAAGTGGATTTCCATTGCAAGGCTGTCTGACAAATGTTCGTGCTCTTCCCTCTAAATTTGGGGGGTTTTAGGTGCATGGACTTCCCAAGCATAGGACAGGACAGCGATTATGGCAGGGACAGGAAGAGTCCAGGATGCAGAGTCACTGTGGAGAAAAATGGAGACTGGCGTCCGCATACCAGGCATTCCACAATAACATAATTACAAAACAAAGCAAGCCCCCAGTTCCCAATCAGTCCCACCGCCAAGCCTGAGTTTTCGGCTCTATAGGAAATGCCAGAGTAGCAACCATCAAATTTTAAAGAGGAGGAAGTTGTCCTGGGAAGCGACATTTCTGCCCATGACCTTACTGCTGGCTCTTGGCAGCCCACGGTGAGAAAATACCCCAGGCTGCAGACATGATGTGACAGGGCTCAGGGACTCAGGAGGATATGCCCAGCCACACTGTAACGCTTCAGCAATCAGACTCATAGAAGGCTAAGCTTTATAACTAAAATAGGCCAAAGAAACCGAGACTCCATGCCCGATGCTACAATTACTGGTGGAGTACATTTGAGCAAGTTGAGCAGGATGTGAAGGAGCTAACGGAGCAGGTTTGGGATTCAAATGGACTTGATTTTGCATTCCAGGTCTTTCTTAGCTAGTGTAGCTGTGGACACGCCTTTAGCTTCTCTAACCTTCACCTATACAACCAAAAGGCTAACAATGTCTTCGGAGACTTGCAACTTGATTCAGTGCAGTTGTTTATACGTGAGGGTGAGTATTACCTTCATCATCATTAGTAATGAAGTTTGTCAAGGAAGGAGGGAATAATTATTAGAATGAGTCTCCTGAAGGGGCGGGAAGAAGTAAAACCCAAAATACAAGTGGAGGGGCTGTGCTGAGACAGCAAGAAAGACACCCCTTCTTCTTCTCTCTCTCTCTCTCTCTCAAATAACTAAAATCTTTAAAAAAAAAAAAAAGGGGGGGAATGCCTGGGTGGCTCAGTCTAGAGCGTCCAACTATTGATTTCGGCTCAGGTCATGGTCTCCAGGTCGTGGGATGGAGCCCTACATCGGGCTCCACACTCAATGCGGAGTCTGCTTGTCCCTCTCCCTCCCCTACTTGCGTTCTCGCTCTCTCTTTTTCTCTCTCTCTCAAATAAGTAAAATCTTTAAAAAAAGACACCTCTTCCTCTCTGATTGGATGCCATGAGGAACTGATGGAGGAAAATGTAGAAAACTTACCCAAGGAGGAGGGAAGAGACAAGCCTGATGTGTCTTGCTTTGGAAGAAAATTATAAGATGATTTTCTGTCTGGTTTTCCTAATGTTTCACTTAGGTGATGTTACCGTAGTTTTCATTTCCCGAGACCTTATCATATAACTGCAGGGGCTGGGGTACAGAAAAATTCCATATGTCAGTAGTGGCAAAGATTATCTCAACCCTAAAACATCTGTGTCCAAAGTCAGGAATCTGCTTCCACATTTTGAGATATCAAAAGACGTACACATTTGTGGGTTTGTGTTAGCACTTAAGTGTTCTCCTCTGCCGGTCTGCACTACCATTTAGTGTCACGTGCCATGCTTCTGAAGAGTCAACACAAAACCCTAACCCACAAGTGGTCTGAGGCAATGCAGTTAATTGGAGGAGGCAGCTCTTCTGCAGACCGGCTCTATCTCCTGCGGTGACCACGTATATTAGAGCTTGGAATAACACAGTGTGCCTGTAATCAGGGTTAGCTAGGCCCCCAGGAAGAGCATTCCAGGAGACTTTCCTTTGTGCATCGACTCGGTGAGTACTCTTCAGAGAAAGAGAACCAGTAGGATATTTTTACACTTGTATATGTATACACACACACAGACACCCGCCCGTATGTGTGAGCGTATACAGAAGATTATATCACATATCACATATAATATATACAATAGACACACACATTGGAAATATGCTTCTGTCCTGTTGGTTGTGTTTCTCTGGAGAACCCTGACTACACTAGCTAGAAATGACGTGGGATTTAAATTCATGGCTGAGAGAGAAGATTTATTGTAAGGAATTAGCTCATGTGAGTGTGGGGACTGGCGAGTTCAAGATTTGAGACAGAATTTCTTCTTTTTCAGGAAACCTCAGTTTTTGCTCTGAAGACCTAGAGCTGATTAAATGAGGCCGACCCATATTATTGAGGGTAATTTCCTTTACTTAAAGTCAACAGATTATAGATGCTAACAGCATCTACAAAATACCTTTCCAGGAACACCGAGATTAGTGTTTGATTAAATAACTGGGTACTACAGCCTAGCTATCTATATACACATAAAATGGAACATCACACGTATGAAGATAGCTTGTACATAGGAGTGTTTCTTAATCTGCTATACAACAATGGCAGGGGAATTTCACTGAGCTGGACATCAGCAGACTGGGCTATGTACCGCCTCCCCAGGTAACCTGGAAGTATATCCTTTAGACTCTCTGTACCTCAGTTTTCTCAGGTGGGGCCTAATAGGCCCTTGTCTGCCTACTTATCATGAGGTTTAAGGAGATAGGGTATGTAATTTTTAAAAAAATCATATTTTAATAGCTAATGTTTATCGCATACTTATTCTGTTCAGGCATTATGCCTGGTTCTTTATATAAATTACATTATTTAATTATCAAAACAATCCTATGAAGTTGATACCTTTTTTTTTGGAGAGGAAACCAATGTTACTTCTGTGACTCAGAAGTAACTCGGGCAAGGTCCCACAGCAAGTAAATAGCAGCTCAGGTGGCAACTGAGCTCGTCTGACTCTGAAGCCTGTGATTTAACTTCTTTACTGTATTCAAATATATTAATATGTATTATGCATTCATATTCATTATGTAGCTGGAGGCAGGTGAACCATATGACCAAATTCACTTTTTAATGATCACCTAAAGTGTGTTATAAAAGGCATCGAACAGTTCTCATTTGATACACAGCATCAACGGAAACCAAATGCTCAAGAGCATTAAGGCATAGATGCCCAGACACTAATAGAGAACAAAGATACCCCAGTTAGTCTCTTAGATTTTTTTCCCGGTGCTTGTTCTGCATCTAAGCACTTTCCCCATGTCAATGAGTCCTACCCTTATCTCCTTACACTGAGTTCTTCAGGAAACAGAAAATGTGAACAGATAACTCAGCACAAGCTGTTTACTGAAACCACTGAGAGAATAGCACAAAGTATTACAGATAGGGAAGGATGCAATAGGAAGGAAGACATAAAGAAAAACAGACACGTAGACGCAATTAAGTTTTCTGGCACTTTCTGCCATAAAATTTCAGCTGTTATTAAATATGCATAAGAGAAATCGTTATTGGTTCTTTGGAAATTCTTAATTGCCTCAAAACTCTTAGCAGCCTACCCCCTACCTGCTCTCTTACATTGCTGGAAATAATTGACGCATTTCAAATGCTACCTACCATAACAAAAAATACCTTAACACTCTTTGCTTTCTGCTGTGTCAGAAAGGATGTTCGTTCCCTACTTTTTCTCTTTTGCATAAAGGGGAACTATTTTCTGCACTATAAAGCTCTGATCTAGGCTTAGCTCTCAGGGACTTTGGAGGAGTTGGAGTAAAAATCATTCCCACCCACCCCGATATGTGCATTAATGCATATTCAGTGTCATTTCTCCATGATGATCCGTGTTTATGTCAGGAATTTTATTCATGCCTATATCTAACAATCACCTCCACCCCCAACTTGATGAAACCACTCACTGGCTTCTGTTTCCAAGCCTTATGCAGACCATACCCCAAATTTAGTTAATAGTACTCATTATCTAAATCTTTGGTGTTCCTCCCCTTCAGGGACATGCAGCCCAGTACTTCCCTGCCCCACTGAATTTGGGGATGTCATTTGACTTGCTTCAGCCAAGACCCTGTGAATAGAAATGACTTAAGAATGGGAAAGGTGATGTCCTAAGGACATGCTGGGCCGGCAAAAATACCTATATATACCACAATGTCAGAAGCTCTCCTAAAAAGCCATCTGTCACCATGTCCTACTTTTGCACAGAAGTATCCCCTAGCACATCTTGGGATTGAGCCACTGTTATCAGTTCTCATTTCCCATTTGCCCTAATAAAGTTACTTTAGAGCTCTCACCTTTTGCTTCACAACTGATTTCAAAGCACAATGGTTTTTAATAGCCAGTGACCTCCAACTAAAGTTGTGTATTCCCCCTGTAGTCACACTTAAAAGACCATCAAGAAGAACTTGCCTTTGAAAATGTAGCTTTTCAAGATTGAAAAGTTAAATATGTCTCAATTACCCATCTTCTGGAGTGCATCTGTGTTGATTTCAGAAATCAATTCCAGAATCTCCTTTAAGATAGAAAAAGCAGAAGCCCTTAATAAGTGAAAAGGTTTGCTGACATTGCAGTTATTACATTTAACAGCTTGGGCATATTCATTTGCTGAGAAACATGATGAAGAGTTTGAAAAGCCCTATAATAAAATGACAGTTTGATTTGTGTGGAGGATAATGTCTCTGCTCCGTCTTAATTTCGTTCATTAATGTGCCTGCATAATAAGAAGTTTGCAATTAAGCAAGATAAAAACACAAATAAACAGTGCCATCTTTTGGACAATGCCTGAACTTTATGCATGTGTACACAGACCTTGTCAGGCAATGTCCTCAGTACCCACAAGCATCCATCACAGATGTCAGAGAGAGCATGAGAAGGGGGAGGGTCGGGAGGGTCAGAGGGAGAGGCAGACTCCCTGCCGAGCAGGGAGCCCGATGCGGGACTCGATCCCGGGACTCCAGGATCATGACCTGAGCCGAAGGCAGTCGCTTAACCAACTGAGCCACCCAGGCGCCCCAGAAAGATCTTATTTTTATCATTAGTAAATTTCTGGGGCATGAAAGCTTTTATTGGCACTATAGGGATGCAAGCCATCACACCTAAAAATAGTGTGACTTGCTCCTGTCCAACTTACCTGGAATATGCACGCTCAGATTGGCTTTTTAATATCTCCATGGGAATGCCACCCCGGCCAGGTGTTTATTTGCTTCTTGGGGCACCTGAGGACATTTTTCCCCCAATTTAATTTCCTTTCTAAATCTAGGATGAAGTGTATCTGGCTCAGGTGTCAGGTTTTAAAAAGCAGGGGGATGAATGTCATGTATAAAAATAGAAATGCTATTGTTACCCTGTTCATAGCTGTACTCATGACTAAAGTGGGAGGAACAGACCAGAAAAGCCTGTTTGACCAAAACTCATTTTCTGTTGAATAGTGCAGAGCAGTTCAGTAGTGGGCCATCTGAAAAGGTGACCTATACATAAAGATGCAAGTATTTAGGAAGAGGATTTCCAAATTGTCCTTCTGGTCAAGCATTTAATAACCGCCTAGCATTGTGCTCGGATCTGTGTATGAAACAGGCCTATGGCCCCTAAAATGATTGAGACAGCTGTTACTTGAAGGCTTTGTAGTAGGAAAAATGTTTCAAAGGTGTGATTGTAAAGGATTAGGTAATATAAAATGAAAATGGAGGTAATTTCCACAATGATGATGATGGTAATGATGATGATAGCTAACATTTCCTGGGCATTTGCCATGTGCCAGGCCCTTTTTAAAAGTTGTGCATGTATAAATTCATTTAACCCTCATGGAAATTTAATGAAGTAGGTTCTATTATAATCAGCCTTCTACAGATGGGGAAACGAAAACAGAGCACATTAGTAACTTGCCCAAAGTCACATAGTGACCGCTTACTGGGAGATCTCATGTCAAGGACAGCTGGAGAAATAGTGGTTGCCATAGTGAAGAAAGAATGAGCCCAAGCCAGGATAAGGGCATGAATGTCGAATTCATTCACACAACAAAGACACGATTATTTGAGCACCTATTCTATACCAGGTACCATTGTCAGAGCTGGGGATTGAACAAAACAGACTCCCTGCATCATAAAGCCACCTCACAGTGGAGCAGATAATACACAGAAACATACTGTCCTGTCTTGTGATGATTACAAGAGCCAGAGGATGTCTGGGGACACTGTGCTAGGCTCAGAGGAGTACGAGACGAAATAATGGAAACCTGCTCCCAAAGCACTCTGAGCCTAATGATGAAGTCAGAGAAACTCAGTGAAAAAAATGTATTGTGACTTGTGCAGTGGAGAGGTAAGCATAGATTGCCTGGAAGGACTAGGGCTTCCCACCGAGACTAGGTATTGAAGTTTCAAAGCAGGCTTTTCAGAGATAGTGATGTTTCCATTGAGAATTATACAGTGAATAGAATTAGCTAGACAGGAAATGTGGGGACACCTTGGGAAAGAATAAACACAAAGCACAAACCCTGAGAACTGAGCAAGATCTGATAACTGAAGTGTTCATCAGGTTAACAGAGAGAAAGAAAATCAATAGGACATATGCACTTATAGAGGCTAAGAAGTCCCACCATCTGCTTTCTTGGAGCTGGAGACTCAGGAAAGGGGTGCTATAATTCAGCCCTAGTCTGAAGGCCTGGGCCCCAGGAACACCAAGGGCAGGAGAAGATCCATGGCTTAGTTCAGGCCATCAGAAGGGAAGGACTAAATTCTTCCTTTCACTTCCTTTTTGTTCTATCTGGGCCCTCAGTGAAATGGACAAGGCCCACCCACGTCCAAGAGGGCAAATCACTTTACTGAGTCCACATATTTAAATGCTAATTTCATCCAGAAACACTCTCACAGATACACACAGAAATAATGTTTAGCCAAATGTCTGGCCACCCTGTAATCCGATCAACCTGACATAAAATTAACCATCACATAAAGGCAGCTCCATATAGTGAGAGATCTTAGGATATGTGTAGGTGAGCAGCCACAAACCAAGGTTCTGGAAGTTTGCACAGAGGGCCAGTCATATCAGCCCTCATCTGGCCTGTGATGGAGCAGGTGCTAATCCTGAGGGTCACGCGTGGGATACAGAGGGGTTGTTGATGGGAACAGACGTGGTACATTCCATGCTCTAGGAAAGCACTAGAACAATGACGTAAGCCATGGGCTGGAGATGAGGGACAAGGTAGAGGCAGGAAGAGAAGTACAGAGATGGTCACAGCAATCCAGGGGAAAGATGTTGGGTTTGAAGAAGAGGAAACCCTTTTGGAAGACTCTTGGAAGAAAGGTGGGTTGTTCATTGGATTTGCAGGAGGAACGGAAAGACAGGAAATCAGGAAGATGTGCAGGTTGGTGCCCTGAATGACTGGAAAGATGGTAGTGTCTTTCACAAGAAGAGAGATACCAGAGGAAGGGCAGGATTGGATTTGGGGTGGTGAGGCATGAATGATGGCCCCGCTATGCCAAACACTACTGTTCTTTCACTACTCCATAATCTCTATCCCTTCTAGGCATTGCAAAGGCTGTGGCCCCTACCTGTTTCCCACATCTTTGTGACCTCCTCTCCCTGAGCTTTCCCTGGGGAATCCCTCCCCACAATCAGATCTTGGCTTCAGTGTCATTTCCTCTGTGGCTGCCATGACCCCAGGCAGGGGAGGTTCTTGCTAAATGCTCCCCAGCGCTCTGTTCTCTGTTCCCAAGCTGTATTACAGTTTCTTTGTACTTTTCTAGCTTCTAAACTAAACAATAAACCGTCTGGATTTCTCCCTACACAGTTCCTGCCACGAGGCACGCCCTAAGAAATGCCGTGGCATGTCTCTATGAATGAGTGTCCTATAAACTCCCAGATCTATGGGTGCCAAGCTCTAAAGAGGGATCTGAAATTAGAGATATGGATTTGGGCGTCATCAGCTGATGGAAGCAATTTTCCTTAAATTGATGATCACACAGCCCTAGGAGAGGAAAGTGTTTTTTCAACAGCACCCTGAAAGGCAGTGCTTAAAAAAACCACATATATTTATTATGCCCAAAGCACCTTACATGTATTTTCTCTTGACGCTTTCCATCCTCCCAGAAAAGCAGGTGGTGTGTGCTTATTTCCCTTCTTTTCTTCTCTCTCTACTGGTTTCTTTCTTTCTTTCTTTTTTTTTTTTTTAAGATTTTATTTATTTATTTGACAGAGAGAGAGACAGCAAGAGAGGGAACACAAGCAGGGGGAGCGAGAGAGGGAGAAGCAGGCCTCCGGCTGAGCTGGGAGCCCGATGTGGGGCTTAATCCCAGTACCCTGAGATCATGACCGGAGCCGAAGGCAGATGCTTAAAGACTGAGCCACCCAGGCGCCCCTGGTTTATTTTCAGCTCAGGTAAAAGACTTTTCACACTAACAGCAAAAATAGCACAGACACACTAAAATGATACACAAACAACATTTCTACCCTCAATGTCAGGGACTGGCTTTTCTTCAAGGACAAAAGGTGAGAGCAATACTTTCCCCCAGTCCCCTTCTAAACCCTCTCCCATCTCTGGGGGTCTTTGTATCTGAGGTTCACAGTCCCCAGTGTCGCCCGCAGCTCAGCTTCTCCTTAGGAATAGTGGCTTCTCTCCAGGTTGGCTCAGCCTGAGCCTGAAACCTCTCTGGCAGGGAGCAGGATTTGGCATCGATCATCATTGTATCATTTTCCTACCAAGTTCCTCCACCAAGGTGAAGAGATGTTTTTTTCTGGATGAAGTTAGTGGAGACACTCTTTCTGTGCACAACCTCGTGTTCAGTGCCTGAGCAAGCTACAACCTGGTATGCTAATAAATGCTAATTAGGGTGGATTATGGTGTGGCCTCTGTCACATCAGTTTAGTTCGTTGCACCCTTGTGCGGAAAGGAATTACACTTTCCTACTCTTGTGAAGATTATTTAATTTAAATACAGAAAAAGGAGACTTAGTCCTCAGTTACCACCTCTGTAATCATCATCATCATTATTCAAATTTATCTTGTACCTTTTTTTGTATTCTTCTAGATGGCTGAATGTCATACTCTCAGAGACCATGAGGAATGACAGTGAGACCAATGAATAAATACTAAACCAATGCACAAAGTATACATTCTTGCACAAATATGGAATTAGGTACCTAAGAAACCTTTCTGAAATGCTTGGCTGTGGATGCTCTGAATGGCTTCTGAATTGCTGGGAGTTATTTTTCAATTGGAATGGAAGTGTGATTCTTGGTTGAATGGGTGATGTCTTTCAAAAAAGTGATTGTAATATAGATCTTAAGACTTTCTGGTAGATGGCTTTTTTGCTAAGGAGGTGTTTTGAGTGTAGATGTGCATCTCTTCTAGTGGTTGGAGGAGCAACTTCAATGTAGGCTGAAATGATTGACCTATTTGCCAGAATGTTGAAGTAGGTTCAGATACACCAAAGTATGAGGCAGGCGCTTCCGCTGGTGGGATTTCAGCACACTTGGAACCCCTTCAACTTGGTATTAACCCTGAGGACCAGTGCCTGACCCACTTGTGGGAAAGTTCAAGTTGCCTGTGACCCTGGTGGAGAGGGGTGGCTGCATTGCCACAGAACTTCTAGGGGCAAAGCCTTTGTGTTTCCTATGGACTAGACCTGGGCCAGGCAGGTGACAGAGTCATTGCGAGGTGAACATTTCCTGACAGTAATCGTGGTTGGCTAAAAAAGTTTTAATCTGTATAAAGGTTTGCTATAAACTCCTTAGCATGATGTCTAAATTTTGCAAATCCAAGCTTTCTCTTTTATAAATATGGGAACTAAGACCCAGTGAGTGATTTCCCCAAGGCCACAAGTAGTATGACTTAGAAACTAAAACATCCAGCAGAAGAACAGCTAGAATTTCTGGGTGAGCTAACAGCCTGCAAATGCAGGCCAAATCTAGGTTAACACGGAGTACCTACAACTTTCCAACACCACCTCATCATGTGCACAGGGACGCTTGCATATTCTTCAGCCAAAGACAGGTCCTGAGCACAATCTAACAGAGTTAAATGCTCAAAGGTGGCTCTAGCTTACCATTGCCATGGGATGTGCTTTATATTGTTTTCTTAATAGATGTGACGGATTTGTTTTGATTCCATATTTATGACCATGTGCTAGGTCTGACTTTTGGACCAGGATGCCTGCCTGAAGCAATCTGATTGAAGTGGCATGAAATGTGAGATGGGGATTCATGACTTCTGGTTATATGTAGGAGCCTTTTCAAGTCTTTCCCTTGCTGCCACAACAAAACTGTATTACATTCCACAAGAGGATGCATTTCATGATTACCCAGTCAATGTGAAGAAGGAGCCAGAAAGAAAAGCCACCAAAGCCACACAGACCACTTTAAACACCCAGATCTTGGAATAATAGGTTTCCAGAAGAACAGCAAATCATGTTTTCACTTCTAACACAGACACACACTGTGTTTTGCGAGTTTACAGTCATCTGGATCAATCTTGCAAAGATATCCAAAGACTTGAAATCCATATATTGATTTGTCGTTTACTTTCCAGATTCCTACACTTTTTCCTTTTGCATGAAAGTCTTTAGATTTGAAACACAGATCTTCTGATCCTTCGACTCATCCTCTGATACATAGCAGAAGAGCTGGCAGAGAAGGGGTAAAGGAATCTGATTTTCTAAAAAAGAACACTCTTTTATTCATAGGCAGTGGACCTTCTAGGAATAGCTGGATATAGTTTTTAAAAGTCATAAATATTAAATCAGGAAGGATTTCAAAGGCAAGTAATTTAACAAACATGCTTCGTTATGTCTTCCACACCTTCCCTTTAGTCTTATGAGCATTTCCATGATGAAAACTTGGTATCTCGCTATTAAAGATCTATCTCCTTTCCCTGTCACCCCCGCTTTTTCTGCTTTTCCATTGACCACATGCATGTTAAATGCAAATGCATGTTCTCCTCATCCAGAGAGAGCTGTATTAACCATGCGGGGGTGGGGATGGGGATAGGGTGCACACTCTATGACCTGCTTCTCATCAAGCTGTTCTCTACTCAGCACATTAACCTATATTTAAATTTTTGCAAGACCAGGTCAGGTCACAAAGAGTAATAGATATCCTGAGATGGCTTTTGTATTATGCTGGCCCCTAGTTTGTTTCTTTCTTTTCTTTTAACTCAACAGAAATCCATGCAAATGGGAAGGTGCTTGCCTGCCAAATGTCTTTGCAGGATCTGTACATATCATTTGAATATTTGCAACCACATGCAAATTATGCCTGGTGCTCTGTATCTTGAATGCAGGAATTTTAACTGCACTAACTAAGACATATTATTCACTACTCTGGAGGTAGCAGAGGGATTGATTTATCTTGGTACATACTGCTCGCCCAGCGGCTGTTAGATTCAGAATCATTTGCTTAGAAAATCCATCAGAATTAAAGAGCAAATTTCAAAATAAATTGTTATCATTTTCATCTGCAGCCCGGCTGCATACACCGTGGGAAGTACAAAGATCCTTTTGCCTAAACGTTTCTTTGAACCTCTTCTTAGTAACAACAGTTATGAAAGCAAGTGCCTCGGGAGTTTTTCCAGTGACAACAGCGAATGTTTCCTCGTCATGTTGAGGTGGGCTTTCAACTTCATCTGATTTATGTTAACGGCAAGCCAGCTCATCCAAATGAGTCAGATCTCTTGAATCATTGTAGGTCTCCAGCTCTGAAAGGAGCAAACAATCTAGAAATGGAAAATGGTTGTTCATCCACCCTGCAGAATACTGTAGCCTTCTAGAGTGTTACCATTTCCCTTCTCCAAGGGCACATCCCCTCTGCTCTCCTCCATCCTCCCCTCTCTCTGCAGGGTCTGATTCAGGCTCATAGTGTAAACACCTTTCTTTAGGATCATTTATTTTCTTCCTCAACCACCGTCACAGGTAAGACTCAAGCTGAGATGGCAAAGGAATCTTGGTCCTGGATCCTAGCCCTTCTCAGGTAGCATGGCATTAGAGCAGAAAACAACAGTGACCATATCTAACTTTAAAAATGCTACTGTTAAGCAAAATAAATAACAAAAGACCAGTATTGCTCTTTTGCTCCAGTATGCAAGTTAATGTGTGGCCTTTGTCCTGAGAAGTTTACGTTCTCACCCAAAGCAACAAGGTGATAATGGTGTTCAACCTCAAGTTTCTTCCCTAATCTCAAAAAAACAAAAAACAAAAACATCGCATAGCTCCTTCTTTCCTCTAGAAAACCCCCTGACAGTGGTAATCATTGAGTTGCATGACATTTGTGTCAGCCATGGTTCCAACATTGGTTTCATAAAATTTGAACAGACTAAACAACTAATTGTCCAATGCTAAATTATGTGGTGTAACCTCTGAGTACTATAAATGTTCAGTGAACAGATAAGGCATGGTTGGCTTCACAGAAGGACTGGTACTAAAATTCTCTCCACTGAGTAATCCAGAAGATGGTGTCTTTTCTATGTTCTGCTTCTATTCTTGGTTCTGTTTTATGAAGCCTGACCTCTTCTCAGAAACCTTTAGAAATACTGGCATTTTTAATTTTCTCAAAGCAAATGAAAACTCTCAATTTTGAATTTCAGGATGTTCGGCTCTATAACTTACCCTCCTCGTGATACCGAATCGTCCTCAGGCCCAGAGCTGGGCTCATGGCTCTAATCTAAGCAACCCTCATTGACCTCATCCAGTCTCACCTCTTGTGCTTACCCCGGAAGCTCCCCGACCCTCACCCCAGGCTAACCTCTACTCCTTTTGTGAATACTGTTGCTTCTCATCTTCCTCTTCCTCCTTCTCTTTGTTTTTTTTTTCAAAATTTCCACATTTCCATCTAACTCCATTTCTCACTCCATCTAACTCTGGTCACCCAATCAAACAGACCTGACACAGCTAACTATGTCAGTAAAATGGCGGTTTGGAGTTTTGGGTTTGGTGTGGTGGAAGTGGTTGTTTCTCTCATTTATTTCCTTACATGTTTTCATGTGTGTGCTCCTGACCACCCCAGTAAATTTAAAACTCTTCAGGAGCAGGAGCAGTGCCTTCTCCTTGCTCTAATGTTCCCCATAGTGCTCAGTGCTCTGCACACAGTGGGTGCCCCAGAGTTGCTGCTGACTGATGGATGTAATGAAAGCTTCAACAGCTTGATGAGCCAATGGACCACAGAATGGTGTAATCACGCTGCTGATTGTCTCAACCCCCAAACTCTGGGCAGAAAGCCAAAGCCCACCCAAGATG
Source organism: Neomonachus schauinslandi (assembly GCF_002201575.2). NCBI lineage: Eukaryota > Metazoa > Chordata > Mammalia > Carnivora > Phocidae > Neomonachus > Neomonachus schauinslandi. The sequence continues at coordinate 53,022,932 of NC_058405.1, read as the reverse complement.
TTGTAATGGTCTTATAATGACACAGTATTTGTTTACAAGGCTTCTTAAGAGAAAGTCAATTGGAAGCATCTGAAGCCTTCTAGACATGTTGTCTGATTAGCCTTCCTATTGTGGCTCTGGAGTGATCTAACCCTCTACAGAAAAGGAGCAGCCACAGAGGATATGGAGCCTGCTTTATATGTGTCCTGGATGACGTTCGTAAGACCACTGAGAGAAAAATCTATTGTTCCCCTACTCCTGGAAGTCTCCTTTGATCTCTTGGGCCACTGGTAATCATTCCATTTTTTATAAATTCCTGTTGTGTCTATTGCCTGGGGCACATAAATTGATCTTTGATATTTATAGCAATAAGTAGATAATGCCAGTCAATAACAATGACCAATAATAACAAAGAAATAGGAGATTCCTGCTAATTATCCTCTGAAGCAGAGTTCACAGATATCTTTCATTTTTAGTCTTTGCCTAAAATTAAATGGCCATTAGAAAGCAAGAATTCCCATTCTTGTCCAGCCATAGATCACTGAGATGAAATAAGTTCATATCCTTTTAAGTCTGTGATGGCAGTTTCTCTTTTCTCTTCCCTGGAAATAGAAATTAGCTATATGGAAACACGGGAAGTTCCAGCCATTGGGTAGTGATGATATTAAGGTACTTAACTTGTTTTCGAAGATCTGATATGTTTCCATGGAAATAACAGCTGGAAGCCAACAACTGAGAAGTAAGAATTCTGGTTTTTCCTCAGCTTCTGGCTGCTGATAGAGAACCAGATTTTCATATAAGCTGAAGAATCTCAGAATCTTTGATCTCGTGCATTTACCATACTCCATTAAAACAAAAATCACATAGTTCCTTTTTTGTGACCTTCTATTAAACTTCAGGACTGTCAACCAATAATTAAGTCACCCCACAGACTGAGTTGTTGGCCAGTGTGGTAAAGGAAACAGTCCTGACTGTAAGTCAGAATATCTGGGCTCAAATCTCACCAATCCGAGTGGTGGAAACTTGGACAAATTATCTGGACTCTTAGAGTCTCCATTTCTTAGGTAGAAGGCAAATTATTATTTACAGGGTGATTATGAGAATTAAATGAAAGAAAACATGGGAAACATTTCACGCAGGGTACCCTGTAATAAATGTCTATTGGACCTTAGTGAAGTGCTCGCTTCGGCAGCACGTATACTAAAATTGGACCTTAGTGAAGAAACAGAAAAGCAGAATAGTATGTGTTTGTTTCCACCTCCACCCACCCTCATATTCATGGACTTTCCCTCATCAACCTGAGAGGCAACACTCCCTTTTAACATTTCGTTGTTATCTCTGACCCAAGAGAATTTCATGATGTGTATTAGTTTCCTCTCACTGCTGTAACAAATTACTGCAAACTTAGTGATTTAAACTGCACAAGTTTATTACCTCAGCGTCTGTAGGTGAGAAGTTCTGCCCAACACTGCCTGGATTCTCTGCTCAGAGTCTCACAAGGCTGACATCAAGGTGTTGGCTGAGCTGCATGCAGTTCACATCTGGGGCTCAGGGTCCTTTTCCAAGCCCACTGGTTGAACTGGTTGAATTCAGTTCCTCCTCACGCTTTCCACATGGATCCTTCCATCTCCAAGCCAGCAGCTGTGCCTCAAAGCCCTTTCGTGCTTTGAACGTCTCAGAGGTCTCCCTCACTGAGGTGGGAGAAAGCTCTGCTTTCCAGGGCTCATGTGACTACACTGGGTCTAACTAATTCAGGGTAATTTCCCATGTGAAGGTCAGCTGATTTGTAATTTAATGACACCTGCAAAGTCCCTTTGCCACACAGCATAGCTATTCAAGGGTGAAACACCAGACGGTGAAGGTCACGGGGGCCAAAATTCTGCTGAACACATCATGTGTCATATAGAATAAGAATATAGGTTCCTCCACTTTATCTGTTACAAATGCGGAATTGGAAAACGGTGTGAAATTACTATGGTCACCTAACTGTCCAGCGACAGAACCAAATAGCCCAACTTCCCTCTAAATATTTCTGACAGCCTTGTCATCTCCACACCGAGCATTCTGGATCCTACTCTCTCCTCAATCATATTTCCAGCCTCAGCATCAGCCACCCGCTTTCTTATCTGCCATCTTTTAATTCAGTTCAATGGCAAGAAAAGTAAAATTCAAGAAATAAAAAACCTCAGTGCCCGCTGTCGAGACCACCACATACTCTAGGTACACAACAGACAGTGTGCCGAACAGTGGAGAACAAGGAATCTACTCCTCCATCGTGTCTCCCTGCTCTGCCGCTTCTGTTCCAGAAGGCAGTCCCCCCGCCCCCCAGCCTTGCTGGAGCCACTGCAACCACAGACAGACAAGAGCCAGGACCCGTGGTGCTGCTGGTCCCGAGTGGCTTGCCCCAGGCCCCTTCTGGCCAAAGCGGCCCACCCCCCCTGGCTGTAGCAGCTTCTCCCCACCCCACATTTCACCCCAACTCCTGCCACCCCCGCCAGCAGCACTAGGTTCCTGGGAACCTGCCTGGAGCTCAAGTGGCTGCTGGGAATGTTGTGGTGTGTAATACTAAGCTGCTAAATTTGGGGCTAGTGTGTCATGTGACAATAGACAACTAATAGAATGAATAACCTTGCGTGGATTAACAATAAAGTACTCACCCTTTTTTAAAAAAAAAATTCAGTTTTCTTAAATATGATTTTGTCACATAAAAAGTCAAATTATCAAATCACCACGTACAATTTTATTTGTCAATTATACCTTGAGAAAGCTGAAAAAAAAATGAAGTACGTATTTTCTCTTTGGAGACTCAACACTGGAGATAGATTTCAGGGGTATGACGGAGTCTGTGTCAATGTTCTCCAACTGCTCTTCATGAAAACACTTTCAGAGAACCCCACGTTCTCTGGAATATTTTCTGAAAGTCACGGGGCCAAGGAAGCCCCATTCCCCGTCCTTCCATCCACAACCAACAGCATGGTAACCTCTCTCTGCTGAGCCAGTAAGAGGTCTGAGTGTAAAAAAAGTTGACAAACAGGTAAAAAGGGAAGATCTGGGCTAACCACATGGAATCAAAGAGCCCCAGCACTTCGCCTAAACCATAAAGTTGATGTAAACATGTGTGTGCTAGGAGGGTTCCAGAAGCAGGTGACATTTAATTATTCATGAGAAGGAGAAGAACCCCCCTCCCCCTTTCAGCTCTGTGCCTCTTCAGGAAAACTGATGGCAGGGGCGGGGAGGGGCGTGGGATTTCAGAGATGTTACAAATAAGGTGGGAAATTTCCCAGAAATGTTCACCTGATTTTTGAACTACCATATTCTTTAGGTAGTTCAGGAAACAAGGCCTAAATTGAAAATATGGAAAGAGGAAATTACCCCTAAGTTCCCAGCACGGAGCCTGGTACACTGGCCTCAAACACTGACTCTCCAAGTGAGCTGTGTGTTTCCTTCAGGAAAGGGGTCTTGGGCTATAAATCTGCTTCGCAGAAGGTGCATTTTACATCTTACCACTCGGAACGCATGTCCGTACTAGCGGACAAAGGCCAGACCAACTCTCTCCTGTTTATTTTCTAACAATACTTTATTCTCTTGGAAAACAAACATCCCCGAAGCCCCCAAGAACATTTGCATTTTGGTTGATAATGTGGTCACTGAGGAATACTCTTGTTTACTTTACAAGTAATTGCTTTGACTCAGAGAACACCTGTCTCTAGAAAAAGACTCCCTTCCTCAGAATATTGTCTGTGTTTCCCCAGGGCATTATTGATAAACCAAGTCACAAAGGCTAGATACCCGGTAGTACAGTGTTCATTCCCCATGGGGAAGAGCTATCCAATGTAAAGCAAAGCTTGGATTTACAAAAGTAGCCCTAGTGATAGTTCCTGAATTTGGAGGTTGTATGAAGCAGCATTTACCAACTACCATTACAAACAAAAAATCAAAAATCAGTGGCACGTGAAAAGAAAAAGTTATATCTCATTCTTGCTCCAGGCTGAAATAGGAATTCCTTGTCAAGTATTTCTCCTAGATGCCTCTCCTTCAGTGAAGACTCGGGGATCCAGCCTCCACCTTGCTTTACCAGCCTCTAAATCCTCAGAGTTCTCCCCACTCAACTGGCAGGTGAAAGAAAACAAGAGAGCCATTGTTTCCAAATTGTGTACCAACATGCCCTGGTGTGTGGCAGGGTATTCACAGGGGGACCACAAGCTATTTAAAAATATTTGGGGAAACCCAGCAAAAATCAGTATGGGCTGGACACTGCAAAAACGACTAGCTTAAGGTTAATTGCAATTTGATCCTTAAATCAGGCTACACTCATTTATACAATGCTACATTATTTTATTGAATATAATTGACATAGAACTTTGTGTAAGTTTTAGGTGTACAACATATTGACCTGATACATTTATATATTGCAATCTGATCACCACTGTAGCATTAACTAATACCTTTATGTCACATAATTATTTTTTGTTGTGGGAATACTTAAGATCTAGTCTCTTAGCAACATTGCAGTTTATAGTAGAGTATTGTTCACTGTAATCACTATATGCATTAATTCTCTAGGACTTATTTATCTACTGATTCCCCAGTTTGTACCCTTAAATATCATATCCCCAATCCCTCCACCCCCAGCCCCAGTCCCTGGTACCCACCATTCTTATCTGCTTTTGCAAGTTCAGCTTTTTTAGATTCCACAAACAAGTGATATCATACAGTATTTTTCTCTGACTTATCTCACTTAGCATAATGCCCCCAAAGTCCATCCATGTTGCTGCAAATGGCAAGATTTCCTTCTTTCTTGTGGCTGATTAATATTCCAGTGTGTGTGTGTGTGTGTGCACGAGTGCACACACACGCGTGCATGTTCATGTGTGTGTGTATAGATATTGATATCTATATCGGTATCTCTAAATATATTACAACTTCTTTATCCATTCATCTATTGGCAGTCACTTAGGTTTTTTCCATAATTTGGCTATTGTGAATAATGCTGTGATAAACAAGGGAGTGCATATATCTCTTTTAGACTTCTGTTTTCATTTCCTGGTTATATATTCAGAACTGGAATTGTTGGACCATATGGTAGTTCTATTTTTAATTTTTTAAAGGAACTTCCATGTTGTTTTTCATAGTTGCTGAACCAATTTACATTCCCATCAACAGTGTACAAGGGTTCTCTTTTCCCCACATCCTCGCCAACACTTATCTCTTTTCTTCTTGATGATAGCCATTTTAACAAGTGTGAGATGACATTTCATTGTGGTCTTGACTTGCATTTCCCTGATTAGTGAAGGTTAGCATGTTTTCATCTACCTGTTGGTCGTTTGGATGCCATCTTTGGAAAAAATATCTATTTAGTTCCTCTGCCCATTTTTTTATTGGATTTTTTTTGTTTGTTTGTTGTTATTGTTGTTATTGAGTTGTATGAGTTCTTAATGGTTTTGGATATTAACCCCTTATCTGATATATGGTTTGCAAATACTTTCTCTATTCTATAGATTGGGTTTTATATTTTCAAAATTGTTTCTTGACAGATGTTGGCAGGGATGCGGAGGAAGGGGAACCCTCCTACACTGTTGGTGGGAATGCAAGCTGGTGCAGCCACTCTGGAAAACAGTATGGAGGTTCCTCAAAAAGTTGAAAATAGAGCTACCATACGATCCAGCAATTGCACTACTGGGTATTTACCCCAAAGATACAAATGTAGGGATCTGAAGGGGTACGTGCACCCCGATGTTTATAGCAGCAATGTCCACAATAGCCAAACTGCGGAGAGCCAAGATGTCCATCGACAGATGAATGGATAAAGAAGATGTGGTGTATATATACAATGGAATATTATGCAGCCATCAAAAGGAATGAGATCTTGCCGTTTGCAACAACGTGGATGGAACTGGAGGGTATTATGCTGAGTGAAATAAGTCAAACAGAGAAAGACATGTATCATATGACCTCACTGATATGAGGAATTCTTAATTTCAGGAACAAACTGAGGGTTGCTGGAGTGGTGGGGGGGGGGGGGGGGAGGGGGTGGCTGGGTGATAGACATTGGGGAGGGTATGTGCTATGGTGAGCGCTGTGAATTGTGTAAGACTGTTGAATCATAGACCTGTACCTCTGAAACAAATAATACATTATATGTTAAAAAAAAAAAAAAAAAGAAGATAGCAGGAGGGGAAGAATGAAGGGGGGGAAATTGGAGGGGGAGACGAACCATGAGAGACTATGGACTCAGGAAAACAAACTGAGGGTTCTAGAGGGGAGGGGGGTGGGGGTATGGGTAAGCCTGGTGATGGGTATTAAAGAGGGCACGTTCTGCATGGAGCACTGGGTGTTATACGCAAACAATGAATCATGGAACACTACATCAAAAACTAATGATGTAATGTATGGTGATTAACATAACATAACAAATAAATAAATAAAAACTGTTTCTTTTGCTGTGCAGAAGCTTTTTAGTTTGATGTAGTTCTATTTGTTGATTTTTGCATTGGTTGCTTGGACTTTTGGCATCATATCCAAAAAGTCATTGCCCAGTCCAATGTTAAGGAGTTTCTTCCCTATGATTTCTTCTAGGAGTTTTACAATATCAGGTCTTATGTTTAAGTCTTTAATCCATCCCTAGTTAATTTTCATGAGTGGTGTAACATAGGGGTCCAATTTCATTTTCCTGCATGTGGCTGTCCAGTTTTTTCAACACAATTTATTGAAGAGACTATCCTTTCCTCATTGTTTTTTGTTCCCTTTTCAAATATTAGTTGGTCGTATATGCAGGGATTGATTTCTGGGCTCTCAAGTCTGTTTCATTGGTCTGTGTGTCTATTTTTATGCTGTACCGTACTATTTTAATTACTATAATTTTGTAGCATTGTTTGAAATTAGGAAGTGTGATGCCTGGCTGCTTCTAAAATTCTTTATTTTTGATTCTTGACAGTTTCATTGTCATGTGTCTTGAAGAAGGTCTTTTTGCATTGAGATAATAGGACGATCTATTAGCTTTGTAAACCCTGATATCCAATTCTTTCCCCAGGTTTGGGAAGTTCCCAGCTATTATTTCTTTAAATAAATGGTCTCCTCCTTCTCCTTTTATAATACCAATTATTCAAATATTTGTTCTTTTGATGGAATCTCGTAGATCATGTAGGCTTTCTTTGCTCCTTTTCATTCTTTTTTCTTTTTTCTCGTCTAACTGGGCTATTTCAAAATTCTTATCTTCTAATTGATTAATTCTCTCTTCCATTTGCTCTACTCTCTGCAGATACTCTGTATTGCATATTTTTATTTCATTCATTGAGTTCTTCAGCTCCAGAATCTCTGTTTGGTTCTTTTTTATGATTTCTATCTCTTCGGAAAAAATCCCATTTTGATCATGTATTTGTTTCAAGATTTCATTGAATTATCATTCTGAGTTTTCTTGTAGCTTGTTGAATTCCTTCAAAATAAATATTTTGAATTCTTTATGAGCTCAATCATAAAATTCTGTGGCTTTGAGCTCAGCTATTGGAGAATTGTTATTTTCTTTTTGTGATGGCATATTTCCTTGGTTTTTCATGTTCCTTATAGTTTTGCCTTGTTGCTTTTGCATTTGAAGTAGCAGACACCTCCTTAAATCTTTGCTGGTTACCTTCAGACCGAGTATTCTATTCCATGATGTTGTTATTATCTGGGGTTTTATCTTTGTATGGGTATTCCTGCCCCACTTCTCTTGCTTCTTCCTCTTGTAGCAGGATTCTTAAGCATTTAGGTCTCTGGTTCTCACAAGTCACCAGGCTGGTTACTGGAATCCTCCCTTTGCTTTCCAGAAGGTGGCACTGTAACTCAAATTTGTGGTTTTTCCATTGTCTGTTTTCTAAGCACGCTCTCCCCACCGAGCTCTTACCATCCCGCATGGGAGCAGGCACAAGGAGTCAACCACAGAGTGGGGGGAGGTGTGGGTTTAGCATTTGAGGTATTGGAGTGCCTGCAGACCCCACTGGGAGATCCACCAGCATGGTCCTAGCGGGGGCTCATGGGTGGACTTTCTGCCCAACACAGTCAGCTGGAACCAGGTCCTTATCTGCCTCATTCCCAGTCACCACCCCACCCATCCCCAGAGTTCCTGTCTCAGGACTCTGAGTGCTGCTGGAGAGAAATGGGTTTCTCCAGCCATGACCAGCACAGCTGGGGTCACTAGCCACTTACAACTAACCTTCTCCCTTGGAGGAGAAGTCACCATTACCAGATAAATCGATCGTGTGCAGTGTTGCCTTGGGGTGATGGGGGCTGGTAAACTCTCTTTTACCAAAACGTTAGCTGTGACGAAGTTCATATATTGTTTTGCTTGAATGTCTTGCTGTTCCTTTGGATGGCTGGATTTCTGCAAATTCTCTCTCCTGCTTGTGTATCTGCCCAGGTCAGTACCCTTCTGTTTTTTTCCTGACTGCAGCAAGAGGGATCTGGGTAGTTTTGGTGGCTCCCCTGATTCTGCAGCCTATCCCAAGGTCTGTCTGCTTGTGCTTGAATGCACAGGTGGATGAGACTCCTCCCACATTCCTGGGCATATGGTGCTAGGTCCCACAACACCCACAAAGGCACTTTTGTCTGTAGATGGCTGTCTGTTTTGTTGTTAAAAGCGGCGGGGGGGGGGGGGGGGATAAAAAGAGGAACGTCTTATGACACCATGATGCTGATGTCACTGATAATGCTATTCCTTTCTGAATCTGGGTTTTCAGCCATTGCTATTAAAAAAACCAAATACCATATGAAAATCAATATGCATCAGGACAGGAGGGTCGCTGTGTCTACTCTGATGCTCAGGTTTAAGAAGATATGCAGTGGCCACACAGACATGCACATTCCATTAGTAAGTAATTGTGGTTATTTAAGAATTAAACAAAAATATTATTTGGCTTTGAATTCATGTGTACTATTTTTTTCAACATCATGAAGTTATTAAGATATAAATACTTATTAAGTTGCTTGGGCCTAGCCACTTTGTAACTGGAACTGTTACATATTTCTTCGACCAAGAAGTAGCATAAAAAATTCACTAAGATTCTAAGAGCACCATGAACTGAGAGTGGAGGCTTGTGCTAAGAAATATTTAAAGGTCAAGCCAGAAGTAGTATACATCGCTTCCATCTGTATTCCACTGGCCAGAATGGAAAATGTAGTCTAGCCGTGTGCCCAGGAGAAAAAGGAAAACAATCTGATGAAAAACCAGTCATTCTCTACTGCAGAAATGAGTAAGCAAAGGCACAGGAGTGTTCCACATCTATAGTCTGAGTTGCCCTGAAAATTGATAGAGCATATATTCTCAGTAACTCAGCATCCCCACCATCCTTTCGATTCTACAGCTCTTGGCATCCACAAGGCACATAAAAACCATTGTTCCACTTATTTCTCACAACCTCATGAGCTGGGCAGAGCAAGGATTGTCTCCCAGATTAAGAAATAAATTGCAAACAACTGGATTCCTTTAGGTCATCCAGGTAGTGAGGAACAGAAGTCAGACCCAAATCTGAGTTTTATGCCACCTTAAAAGTTCTTTCTACTGTAGTCAACTGCCCAGCCAGTGAGAAGTCACTGGACAGGGGGAACTTGTGTTTAGCCAGAGGGACGTGATATGTTTGGCAGGGGACTGGGATAAGCGGGAATGGGCTCAAGGATTGTCAGACGAGCAGCCCCTGTTCTACAAGTAGAAGATGGTCATGTCCTGAAGGGGACAGTTCTTGGAACAGGAGACACTGTCCTCCAAGGTACGTAGGTTCTTTGGCTCCTCCCACACTGGGCAAGCTCACAGAAGGTGTCTGGCCTCACCCTCTCCCCAGCTCGGAGGCTTGCACAGGCTTTGTACTGTCAGCTCTCAATTCCAGTGACAACTGATCAGGGAAAGGAGAGAGAACTGTCACCCAAATCTTATCTACCAGTTGAATTGCCTTATCATTTGAGCAAATTTGTCTTGAGGACTCTTTTCTAATATAGTTGAGTTATATTAGAAGTTGTCTTTCTCTTTTTTAAGCTCATCACTATTAATGGGAAAAAAAGGAAGCTGGCAAGAGCAGGGAAAAAACCTTTCTGGGGCCTGGAATCTACCAGTGAAAGACTCAGAATGTGAATAATTTTTCTATAGTCTATATAAACATTTGTCTAACAGAGGCGGTTGCTCAGCCTCTTAGGTTCTCTTCGGCCCCTGTAAACAAGAGGTAAGAAGCCGGAAGCACTGAAGCTGAAGAAGTTTTCTTGCTATGAATGGTGGGCATGCGGCGAGAGATAAATGAACTATTGAAGATAGTCGAGAAGGAATTTTCTTGCATGGCCAATCTTTATGTTATTGTATTTTTTGTTCACATTTATTTTCTTCTTCAAGCTTCAAATGAAAGTCATTAGAGGCAGGGATTTCATCACTGGGTTAGGTCAGAGGCCAATTGACTTTCTGGTATATTCCCTTTTTTTGGCAGTCAGCTAAAAGACGCCAGTTTGGGGGTGTGTGCTAAGGCATGATTTGAGACCAGGCTCTGGGAAGAAAACTGAGTTCCCTTATGCTTATCAGTGATTTATTGCTACTTGAACCAGAACTAGCTTGCCTGCAAAGCTATACTTACTGCCAGGCCATTGAGTCTGACAGGGCCAAAGCTAAAATTATTGATGAAAGACTAAGAACCACACGTGAGAAGTTTATTCTTTTGCTGTGATTTCTGGATGTGCATGCAAGTGGCTCACACAGAACATTTACACCCTGCAGGTTTCTCTCGTCAAAGACACAAGCACTTTGGGCTGGCGTGTGGAGTGCAGTACAAAGAATTCCCAGTTTTCTTTGCTGCCATTAAAGAGAAATCTTGTAGACATTTTCATTCTTGTAAGATACCTTCACAGGAATTCGATTTGTGGTACCAGTGGTCCACTCTGCTCATAAAGATTCTGGAAGAGCCAGGGAAACAGCATGGTCCTTGTCTCTAAATGTCGAAAAGAAGAATCCTAAAGAGTTCAGTGATTTGCTTGAACTCATTTTGTTGGGAAGAGATGATCACAAACTAGACCAGAGTTTTCAAGGCCTAAAGAGAACTTCCCAGTGCTTTTGAGCTTTGGCATAACCCCGTCCCATTTCGCTCATTCCTGCACTCGCTCAGTAATCCATGCTGTTTGAGAACTGCCATTTCCTCTTTGCCTGCTGTGTTGCAACATGCTTTACATGCATTGTGTCATTCAATCCGCACAGCAACATGGAGGGTGATGATGACACCAATGCTCAGTGTGGAAAGTAGTTGCAAGAGAGGCAGATTTGAGCTATTTGACTCCAAAATCCATATTCCAAACTAGCATAAAGCACTGCCTGTTTTGTCAGGCTGAAACAATAACTTTCCACTTCTCTTGGGTTGGTGACATATTTTCTCAAATAACAGAACTTTTGGAGGTACCTTTAAGGGATTTTAAGATTTAAAACTGCACAAAATAAGTCAGAAGTCACTTAGATATCAATATTAGATTATTTCCACGTGTCACAGATTCCAAAGAGAGTACCCACAGTTACCATACCATTCCCCCGGCAGACCTTCAGCCTTGGGTCAGTCAGCGTTTAAACAGAACCGCTGTTGCCCTGACCAAGAGAACAAATTCACACATACTCCCAGAAGCACCGGGCTCTCTCTGATGTTGCCTTGTTCTGCTGTCCCTTGTATCCCGGAGTAAATTACGCTCTGCCCGATGTGTAGCCACACCACAAATACAGCACAACGCTCCCACTGATGGTCATCATTGCGACTGGATATGTTCTTAGTTGTAACAAAACATTTTTATTATAACAAAAGGTTGATGGCATTTGGCTGCCTACCTAAGAATGTAGGAGTGTGCTCCTGCAGACCAAATAAAAACCACTGGTCTGAGGTTCAGCTGGAAGTCAGCCAGGTGAGCCCTGCTCCTTATGTTGTAGGGCAAACAACTCTGTGAAAATGGCCCTTGTCAAAGCAATGGTCTTACCAACCAAATGCAAAAAACCCAAGTTTAATAGCTGAGTTTGCTTAGTGGAGAGGCGAGGCGTTTCTATGTAGGACTAACTTTGTCTCTCCATATATGTATATGGGTTTCTACCATGAGTATGCGTGGCTATGTTCATGTTGTTTATACGCCATGCTGCCATGTATCGTAGTGTGTTCTTTACATGTGACTTCTAGCTGTAGAACCCTTTTGTCAACTCATGAAGAGAGTAAGAGGTACCTCCATTGCTTTGGCATCCCCCTTTCACCCTTCATCCTAGCCATGATTTACAATTCGGGGATCCGTATGAGATTCAGGATGTTATTGAAGATTGAATGTCTTTTAAAAAGGATTTATTTATTGTTTATTGTAGAGAGAGAGAGCGAGAGCAGGGAGAGGGGCAGAGGAAGAGGGAGAGAGAGAGAGAATCTCAAGCAGATTCCCTGCTGAGTGCGGAGCCTGATCCCACGATCCTGAGATCAAGACTTGAGCCGAAATCAAGAGTCACTTAAGTGACTGAGCCACCCAAGCACCCCTTGAATAATGTCTTTTAAGGCAGCACAGCATAGTGGGATGGTGAAGACTTAAAGACAATATAGCCCTTTAAATTATAGAACCTTGAAATTCTTGAGACCTGGATGGTTTTGTGACATTAAAATTATTTCATGTCTCTGAGTTGCCATTTCTTTATCTGAAAAAAATAGAAGAAATAATGTCTACCTGGTAGAATTGTAATAGGAATTAGAGTCAAGTGTGATGTCTGTCAGTAGAGTAGTTCTCCAAAAGGATCCATTACTGACCAAGTGAGAGAATGAATGAAGTGTGATGGGTTCCACCAGCCAAAGCTCTCATGTCCTGCATCATTCTCTGTGATCATCCCTTCCCAACTAGGGGAGTCCAGACAAATCCCTGACAACAGGGTGAACTGTTCTTGTTTAACTTGAATTTTTAAAATTTTAGAATTTTTCTTCTCAGGAATAAGGACCATCCTGTTTCCCTGGCTCTTCAGGGATCTTTATGAACACAGTGGATTACTAGTAACACATACTGAGTTCGTTTGAAGGTAACTAGTGTGGTAAATGATAGTAATTCTATTATAATCACAGACTGAAGCTAGCTGAGAACGTCTCTGGGTTTAGGGTAGTGATCAAAGACAATAAAAATGTTCAGTGGTTGAAATAATTCTGAGGAGCAAATATTCAGGATTATTTTTGTATAAAAAAATTAGGAAGTACCAATGACTCTTGGTTAGTTAGCAACAGTACTTAATCCCTTATGTGTACCAAGCCTCTGGATTTAGGGTGGAAGAAATATAAAAGAAATAAGGATCATGATGACTTCAGAACAGTTATCAAACAACATAAAATACCCTTATTTTATAATACATAGTATTTTATATATATATTATGTATTTCATGTATTTTATAATATATGTTACTCCTATGCATAATATATATATGTAATTCTCATATATACAAAAAATATACCATACTGTAATACTGTAATATATACATTATATATATTGCTACATATATTACTATATTACTGTATATTACATATGTATAATATTCCTATGAGATTAGGCAGTGCAAGCCAAGTGGCTATTTATTTGACAGATATTTACTGAGCACCTACTATGTGTCAAGGGCTGTGTTACATGGCTGAGATTTGATGATGAGCAAGGCATATCTGGTTACTGACCTCCCTGAGCCCAGAGTCTAATACAAGATAGAAATAAACAGAGATTTTCTGTCTAGGACAATACATGATGCTAGGCTAGGGGTAGAGTAGAATATTGCAGAAGCACAGAGGAGACATGTGTAACCCACTGGAAGGTGGGACGGTGGAGGGGTTAGGACAGACTTCTTGGCTGAAGTGATCTCTAGGTTGCAACCTAGTGAGTGAATAAGAGTTACCCAGGTTGCAAAAGATGGAAGTGTGTTCTAGGATATCGGAACAGCATATTTGGAGGACCGGAGATAAGGGATCCAACCAAAGGACAATTTGAGGGGATCAAAGATGTTCAGTAGGTGAAAATATTGCTGCAGAAAACCTGCACATGAATGTTTATAATAGCTTTATTCATAATCACCAGAACTAAAAAGGAATCAAATGTCTTTCAATAGGAGAATAGATAAACACACTCTGGTACATCCATACACTGGTATGTAAGTAAGTAAGTAAATAAATAAATAAATAGAAATGCACTAACAAGTCATGAAAAGACCTGGAGGAACCTTAAATTCATAACACTAAGCCAAAGAAGCCACACAGCATATGTTCTAACTATGTGACATTCTGAAAAAGGCCAAAATATGGAGATAGCAAAAGGGCCTTTGTTGCCAGGAGCTCAAGGGAAGGGAAGGATGAATGGGAGGATTCTTAGGTCGGTGAATCTATTTCGTATAATAATTTAACTGTGGATACATGTCTTTGTACATTTGCCAAAACCCATAGAATATACAACACAAACAGCGAACCCTAATGTAAACTGTAGACTTTAATTAATAACAACATATCAAAATTGGTTCATCAGTTACAAAAATGAACCACACTAACGCAAAATGTTAATAATAGGAGAAACTGTGTGTTGGAGGTAGCAGTAAAAGGGCCCTCGGCTCAATTTTTCTGTAAACCTAAAATTGCTCTAAAAATTAAAGTCTATTCATAGACAATTATCATATGATCTCACCAATATGAGGAATTTGAGAAACAAGAGAGAGGATCATAGGGGAAGGGAGGGAAAATCGAAACAAGACGAAACCAGAGAGGGAGACAAACCATAAGAGACTCTTAATCTCAGGAAACAAACTGAGGGTTGCTGGAGTGGAGGGGGGTGGGAGGGATGGGGTGACTGGGTGATGGACACTGGGGAGGGTATGTGCTATGGTGAGCGATGTGAATTGTGTAAGAATGATGAATCACAGGCCTGTACCCTGAAGCAAATAATACATTATATGTTACTAATAAAAAAATTAAGGTCTATTCATGAAAAAGACATTCAGTGTAGCTGAATTACTGAGTGCCAGGTAGGGTGTGTTTGCTGGGGTGGAGGGGGTAGGGAATCATGTCAGGAGAGGAGACTGGGAATATAGGCACTTTTCAGATCACGAAGGGCCTGTGAGTCATTAGACTTGACCTAGAAAGCAAGACTTATCCACTGGATGGTTGGATATAGGGAGAGAGGAAGAGGATTTTGAGCAGATTGTGATAACTGTTTTTAAAATCAATCATAAAAACCTCATATAAAGTGTAAAAAGCATGCTTGCCAAAGAGGCTTCTAGAGGGGGAGAAAATGTAGGCAAGTTCTTCAAGAGGCCATTTCTCTTCCCTGTAACTGCCCACTCAGTTGGTCTTGGTGTGCTTCAGCAGCTGTCTGAAGGCCTTCCCTGGTAATTATTCTTCTACTTTTCCATGAAATGTGAAGTATTCTGATAGACGTCCACCAAGTGTTGAACAGGTCTTACGGCATTAAAAGATAAGAAAAAGCACTTAGAGCTTCCTCCAGGCATTTATTTGGTCTAATGCTCCTGGCTTTGAAAAAATTGTGGCTATTGGACAAAATACTAATAGTTAAATGTGAGGAAGGGAAATGAGGGATCCATGCTTATTCATCTTTAAAAGAAAATAGCACATATTGGTGCCTTAATTATAAAAATAATATATATGCAAAGTAAAAAAGTAGAAAATATGGAAAAACACAAGGAAGAAAATACAACTATTTGTAATAACACTATTCAGAAATACATGTTTCAATACTCAGTATTTCAAGTTTTTTCTATGCACACATGACTTTTAAAAAAAAATTTTGAGTTTGTAATGCACTTATTATTTTGTTTTGTTTTTACCTGAACAACTGAGTTTTTAGGGTAGATTGAAAGTACTGTACAAAAAGACCCCGAACTATAGTGGTTCCATCAAGATAAAAGCTTTCTTCTCTCTCATGGGTAAATGCAGAGGTGGACAGGAGTTCCTCAGGTCCCCAGGTAGCTCTGCTCCTACGGCTGCCTGGGGACCCAGTCTGTGCACATCCTTGGGGACACTGCTGTAGTCCAGGTGGATGAGGCAGGCCTGACAGCCCCGCATCACATTTCAGCCAAAGGGAAGGAGAAACAGAGCGGATGGAAGGCAAACAGCTTCCTCTTTTAAGGATGTGACCCAGGAATGGCTCACTTCTTTTCTGCCCACTTGTCATTTGCCAAAATTCAACCACATGGCTACACTTAGTTATAAGGGAGGCTGGGAAAAGCTGGTCACCCATTGCCCAGCCGCAAGCTTGCAAAACCACAGCATGGGAGAGCTTTTACTAAATGCCAGGAGGACTGAATACTGAGAACAGTTCCAGCCTCTGTCTCAAGTCCCCCAGTTACTCATCTGTGCCCTCCTAACCATACATAGAACATACTCCTGCCCCGAGGAGACAGCCTAAAGAGCCACCCAGTTACTAAATCCAACTCAAAGTTTAAGAGTTCTGGGCGACATCAAGTCTTTCCCATCAGAGTTGAAGGTACCCTGATCTGGAGACATTTAAACTAACAGGCATGTTTTCTGGCACCTTCTGCATACTTATTGTTCGATAGTGAAGTCAAACAGCATAGCTGCAATAAAAACTCCTCTTTTGGAAAAAGGGTGAATGAGGCAGAATCGTTATGGTCCTTAAGAATGATGACATCTCGCTGGGAAGGAACTGTGACAAGTCTGCCATAGCGAATAACAAAAATTCCTTGGCCAACAGACACTGGTTCCCTCCCCTCTCTGGGAGAAGGTCCTTTGTCCACTGACCTCTCAGAGACTGCTTGTCCATTCAGTTCTGTGGCCACAGCTACAGTGTGTGTGGGAGAGCATGCCTTCCTTGGGGATGCACAGCTTTCCTGGGGGTTGCTTTAGGGATCAGAAAATTACAAGCTTCTGCGGGCCAGGTTTGTGGTTTCTTTGATCACATAGTACTTGCAAAATTCTTAGCTGTTTTCTGGACTACTTGCTACCAGTCATTTCCATAAACATGTCAGGATAACCAAAGATCTTTTCTGCATAAATCTTAAGTGTATGAGCACTCATTTGTTTACTCATCTCTCTACTTGGACTATTTTCCTCTCTAACTCAGTAGCAACTCCGAGGCCATTGGAAATAACAGGCTTGGATGAGTAGACACTATGCCTAATTCTGTATTTGCCAGTGGACTGCCTCCTAGGGTTCTGATAACAGCAGGCCCCGGAGAAAGGTCATAGACCTAGTATTATCGCTTTCTATTCATGGTACTGAAGCTGCTGTTCAATTTCCCAGCTCCACAAGGTCTGAAGTACTGGACTGCTAGTCAGTTTAGACTGCGGTCCCCCGCACAGGGGACATCCCCATCTGAGCTCTGTTTCCTTTCGTCTCCGCTGAGATGCTGATGAATTCTTGCCAAACTTCACCTCTCTTTCTCATTGCCTACTAAAAGTTGCAAGGAACGGCCAACAGAAATCAACATTCTGATTTTGTCTCACTGTTTCCCCCAGAGCTCCAGGCCTGGTAAGTTATCATACGGACCAGTTTTGGTTTTTTTAAGACTTTTTTTTTTTTCAATTTGTTAGAGAGAGATTGAGAATGATCAGGGAGAGGGGCAGAGGTCTCGAGAGGGAGAAGCAGTCTCCTCACTGAGCAGAGAGCGCAGCGTGGGGCTCTATCCCAGGACCCTGAGATCATGATCTGAGCCGAAGGCAGATGCTTAACCGACTGAGCCACCCAGGCGTCCCTCACAGGGACCAGTTTTGCCAAACTCTGTGCTGTGATTTGATAAAGGTCTCCAGCTTCTCAGCCAGCAATATCTGTTTCCTTGCTGCCTATTGTTAAAGGATTAGTTATAAACACAATCAATTTTAACACAATTGTTAAAAGATCACATACTTATTAAAGTGATAGAGTTTACATTTTTTTACCCCTGCAGGATACTACTTCTGATACCAGAAGTAGTTTATGTTTTGTTATGATTCAGACTAAGCTACTGTTACAAAAGACCCCAAAATGTAGTACTGCAAAACAGATCGAGAACATCTTTATTGAACACTTTTTAGATACATCTCTGGATGATTTATTTAAGAGAGATATACTTAGAAATGGAAATGTTATGTGTGAACACTTTGAAGGACTGACTAATTGCCTTCTAGAAAGATTGCAGGAGTTTGTAATTGCAGCTGCAGTATGTAGATCTGCCTCCCCACATAATCTCCAATACCTAATATTTTTATATTTTAGAAATCTTCCCCAATTTAATACATTCTTGCCTTTAGAAGAGATTTTTACTGCAAGAAATGAAGTCCTGAACTACACATATTTACTGACCACCTATAATACTTTCTCTGAAGAACCAAGTCAAATAGGGTGATTTTTGAAGGCTCTTTGTCTTCAAAGGAAATGTTTTGGGAGGAGAGAAGAGTCAGGTTGGAGAATCTTAAATTTTACGTTGTGTGTGTTCGTGTGTGAAACTTGTTCTCTGATTTAAAAAATAAATACAATCTCACTGTGAGAAATTTAGGGAAAAAAACCAGAAAAATATAAAGAAAATGAGAAATCACTCCTAATTACACCACAATAGAAAATCACCTTTTAATGGTTTATTGCCCAACTTTTCTTCTTCCTGAGTATTTATACTTACATTCATATTCATATTATTTACACACTTATTTTATTGATGCCTATATCATTTTAGATGCTTTCTTTTTCACTTAAAAACATTTATACATTTTTTTCATGATATTAGAAATCCTTCAAAAATCTTTCAATGACCACATTATATGGCTATAAATTAACAGAAACTAGTATTTATTAAGTACTTATTAAAATAGAGGTAATTGAACCTCATCATTTGAAAAACAATATAAGGTCAACAATATTATAACCTTCCCAGTGGCAGACTTCATTACTGTACCCAATTCTTCATCCCTCCCTACAGAGTAGTGGTTCTCAAGCAGGGACCAGTTTTGCCCCCTAGGGAACATTTGGCAAAGTCGGGTGACATTTTTGGTTGTCACAATTATGGAGGTGCTACTAATATCTAGGTTGTAGAGGCCAGGGACGCTAACAAGTCATAGGCTAGCCCCTCACAAGAAAGAACTATCGGGTCCAAAAGGTCAATAGTGCAAAGGTTGAAAATCCCTGCTGTGGAATCCTAACCTTAATTGTGTGATATTTTTTTACATCTTGACTTGAGGTTTGGTCAATGCAACTTGCTTTAGCCAAAAGAATGAGGTGGAAATTTCAATGCAACCTTGTCTTGTGAGTTTTCACATTTCCCTCTTGTGGCTCTTCTATCACCACATGAAGTACATGCTTGTCTATCCCACTAGGATAAGCAAGAAGGATGAGAGAAATGGAGCAGGGCCACCACCAAGCACACGCACCTGCAGGGAGGAATGGAGGCGCCCAGCCCAGCCCTGCCTACACAGGGCCAACCCCAGCCAACCTGTGCTCATGGGAGCTATGATAATTAGTGAGTGCTGTTTTAAGCCACTGAGTTTTGGGGCAGTTTTTTATTTAGCAATAGCTAAATAATACATTAGATGATAATACTAATTACTTCAGGTCACAAAATTAGCAAGCCAGCCCCATTTCAAATTCAGATCTCGTCGACTCCAAAGCCTAGTCTTAAACCTTGAGAGTATATTGTTTTTCTAATACCATCATTTATGTAATCATTCTTCTGTTGGATAAATAAGTTATTTTCTGTGTTTTGCAGTTGTAAATAACCATTCTTTGGTAACCATTTTTTTACATGTATGTTTATCTTCCCTTTGATTTCTCCAGGCTAGAATTTCTCTGTCAAAGGATATGGACTTTGATGAGGAACTTGATGCATTTTGACTGCGTAATTTTGTATAATATTTTTAAAATGATTTTATTTATTTTTATTTTAGAGAAAGTGAGAGAGAGAAAGAGAGCAAGGGAGGAGCAGAGAGAGAGAGGGAGATAATCTCCAGCAGACTCTGCACTGAGCACAGAACCCAACGCGGGGCTCAATCCCAGGACACTGAGATTGCACTGAGCACAGAACCCAACGCGGGGCTCAATCCCAGGACACTGAGATCATGACCTGAGCTGAAACCAAGAGTTGGTCACTCAACTGACTGAGCCATCCAGGTGCCCCTTGACTGTGTAATTTTTAAAACATTTGAATCATCCAAGTAATTTTATTAATTTAAAAAAATCTTAATAATCAAATCACAATATATATCTGTATGAAATCATCATATTGTACACCTTAAGCTTACATATGTTCTATGTCAATAATATTGCAACAAGATTAGAAAAAAATAAAATGAACCCCCAGTTCTATTAATTAGAATTTAAATAATATAGCTCATAGCCAGCATTATAATTTTAGATAAAATATACAATGCATAAGAAATTACTCTTAGGCAATATTTATAAAATTTAAACTGGAAGCTTACAGTTCTCTTAAAGATAACCATGCAGTTTCATGCAAGATGCAATATATCTGTGCTTCTAAACTATATTATGCATCATTTGCTGCACCTATAAGTCAAATATAAGTTTCTTCTCCTTTTTAAAAAAGATTTTATTTATTTATTCATGAGAGATAGAGAGGCAGAGGCAGAGGGAGAAGCAGACTCCCCACTGTGCAGGGAGCCCGATGTGGGACTCGATCCCAGGACCCCGGTACCTGAGCCAAAGGCAGACGCTCAACCGACTGAGCCATCCAGGCGCCCCTAAGTTTCTTCTTATAACTGGAAAAACGCAACCCACTTCTATGGAAATTTATTTAGAGGAACTATTTTTAACAATGAATCAGGACTAAAAATTTTTTTTACAAATGGACCTGTCCAAACAAGGCACTCCCTGAAGGTGAAGTTAGCGCAGCTGGATGCCAGCACAGGAGTTAAAGCTGACTAGAGGCTGATGTTTTTCAGCGATCCTGTGTCTAATAAAACACACGTCAAACACAGTGGCACCTGAATAATGTTACTTTGCCACTGCAACCCTCGGTAAAAAATATAGATAGTTGTAAATGGCTCCCTAAAGCCAGCGTGTGATCCCAGTGCGGAAGGCAGGATTTATTAGTGTTTATTTTCACTTAGCATAACGACTTCAACCCTAGAACATCAATGCCAAACCCTTCCTCCCAAAGGGTAGTGATCAGCAAAAAGCAATGCAAAGACTATCCAGGTCTCCCTACAAAGGGAGGGATGAGGAGGCTGAATCAGAAGCTTGGAGGCTGGGAACCTAATCAACGTTCTTTTGACCCTGGGACTTGGCGTTCTGAAACTCGGGCTTGAATGTTGCTTTTAGAACAGGGCGGGGGCTGGGGCGCCTGGGTGGCTCAGTCGTTAAGCGTCTGCCTTCAGCTCAGGTCATGATCCCAGGGTCCCATCGAGCCCCGCATCAGACTCCCCGCTCTGCAAGAAGCCTGCTTCTCCCACTCCCCCTGCTTATATTCCCCCTCTCTCTGTCAAATAAATAAATAAAATCTTAAAAAAAAAAACAGGGCGGGGGCTGCACCAAGCCCACCCCAGCAGCCAAGCCGGCCTTGCTTTGCTGTAGAGCGCCAAGCTCCGCCGCGGCAGGGAGCAGGGTGCACGAGAGCAGCGAGGTCTCACTCACAGGCCCTGCATCCAGCCCGCCTGCGCTTGGGGATCAAGGCTCTGCCCGCGCAGACTTTAGGTTCTTAGTAATTGTATCTTTTAATTGCATTGCTTTACAGGGGACAGTTGATGGATCAATGGAGCATGCGCTGGGGGCTCGGAGTGTCAGCTGACCCAGGGTCCCACCTGCCACTGCCTCGCCTCTCCTGTCCCTTCTGCCTGCCTCATCCTCTCCCGCTCCCCACCGGGAACTGCTGCAGCCCCCACCCTGAGGACCAGGTCATGGAGGGGGTGGATTGGGAGGGAAGGAGCCCACTTCTGGCCCTTGGCCTCCACCCCGAGCGAGCACCTGGAGGGGGAAGAGGAGGTTAGCTTGCCCCATTGTCATTTTGTCCTTGGCCGCCGTGTGGGAGGTTCCTGTGGCTCTTGCATCCTCTTCTCACCGCGCTGTCACTAAATTTCCTAATTTGGTATCATCAGTGGTCAGAGGGGTCTGGTCTGAATATTGTCTTCCTCTGCGGGGTCACTGCCACCTCTCCCTGTCTGTCCCAGCAGTGATGCGCCTGTCTGTTCACTCACTCTCTATCCCTACAACCCCACAGCCCTGAAGATAAGTCATTCAGTTAAAGTCCTAGGATCTTCATTTTATAATTTATCCTGGAGATTAAATGGCGTGTTCAGGGTCACAGAGGAGCGATGGCAGAGCCTAGACCTAAACTAGATCTTGTGAGTCATTCAAATTCCAAATCCAGCCCTCTTCCCACTCCAACATCTGCTGAGGCCCTTGATGTTGATAAATGATGTTGAAGCCTGGCTTCTGCCTGACCTCTCCTGTCTAAACATAGTGCTGCATTTTGCTCTCATTAACTTCTGCTGCTGGCATTTAGCCAGGATATGCACAGAAAATGGGAGAAGTGTGTATCTGGCCATTGTATTGTACATAATAGAGTGTGGAGTAGTTGGCCTCTGGCGTATAACTGCCTGGGTTTGAATTCAGGCTCTGCCACTTACTGGGTGCCCTTGGCCAAGTTGCTGAACCTCTCTGGCCTCAGTTTCCCCATCTGTAAGGTGAGGGTAATGATAGTAGTCATTTTGCAGAAACGTTAGACTTGATGGCCCTCAACCAATCTCTCAAAGATGTTAATTATCATTATATAATAATAAATAATTATCATTATAATACAGTCTTCTGCTATTTCATAGCTTGGCGGGGATGGGTAAGTTCCCATACGTCCTTACCACATTTGAACATCGGTATTTCAGATGCTGAAATCTGACCTTGCCACAATAACCTTCTGCTTGCTCTCCCCACACTCTTCCCCCTCACCCACCCTGTATCTCTACTTACTTAGCCTCTAAAGCGATACCGTGTAAGAAGTGTAGCCACCCTGGGACAGCATACTGTCAAGAAGCCGGGCGCCTGGGTGGCTCAGTTGGTTAAGCGACTGCCTTCGGCTCAGGTCATGATCCTGGAGTCCCGGGATCGAGTCCCACATCGGGCTCCCTGCTCAGCGGGGGGTCTGCTTCTCCCTCTGACCCTCTTCCCTCTCGTGCTCTCTGTCTCTCATTCTCTCTCTCTCAAATAAATAAATAAAATCTTAAAAAAAAAAAAAAGAAGCCTAGGCCGTTTTGAGAAGGTATTTGAAGATGCTCTAGCCAACAGCCAGCGTCCGTGGCCAGCCACAAGTGAAGGTATTTCTAAATGATTCCAGCCAAGAGGGTGCTTTATGCAACTACGTTTTGGGTGGTTTGTTACGCAGCAGTAATAACCAGAACAGTGGTGCAGATATTGAAGTTATCAAACACATCAAACACAGATTAAGCAGTGTAAAAAATAGATGGTGGGGGGGGGGAGAAGTTCAGCAGAAAAGCTAGAACTTCTAAAAAAGAATCATATAAGAATTCTGGAACTAAAAAATAAATCACTGAAATGTGTGTGTTAAATGGGGTGAGCAGCAGGTAAGATGCTGTAGAAGCTAGGGTTAGCGAGCTAGGCAACAGAGCAGTAGGAGATACCCAGACTGACGTGTGGGGACCCAAAAGGATGGAAAGTACAGAAGAGCATAGGGGGTGCATTTGGGACCAGTAAAAAGGTCTACTATGTCTGTAACTGGCATCTGAGAAAGGGAGGAGAGAAAGAATACGTTAAGAAGCGGATTCGGGGAAAAAAAAAAAAAACACAAAAGAACACTAACAATAGGCTGATCACCTGACTTCTGCTTTCAGGTTCAGTGTGGTGTGAAAACAGGGGCATTCTCTAGTGTTGAGCAGTGACACCCAGAGTTCAGAAACAACCAAGAACTAACAAGGAGGGGGAGTTTATGATGTGAGAAAAGAATCTGGCATCTGAGGTATCCAGAGAAGACTGAGATAACTAAATTGTAGACTGAAACTACCGAGGACTGGGCCTAATTCATCTTTTTAAAAATATCAGTGACACTTGGCACCTGAGAAGAGAGTCTCGCTAAAACATTTACTGAGTAAGAAGCATCTGTTCCACAGAGAAGAGAAGGTTGTTGCTTGTCTTGAGGCTGGCTAGTGAAGAGCTGCCTGGGGCAGCTGGATACCCTCCAGATGCTACATTTTGGATCCTCTCATTACCTTTAGACTTCTTTTTTCAAGATTGATTTTATTTATTTATTTATTTATTTATTTATTTATTTATTTATTTGAGAGAGAGCATGAGCAGGGGAAGGAGCAGAGGGAGAGGGAGAGGGACAGAGAGAGTCCTAAAGCAGACTCCATAGTGAGTGCAGAGCCCTACAAGGGGCTCAATCTCATGACCCTGAGATCATGACCCGAGCTGAAACCAAGACTCAGACCCTTAACTGACTGAACTACTCAGGTGCCCCTCAGGCATAGTGTGGAGAGGCCCAGGGTAGAGATTCCAGGAGAAAAACTAGGAAAAAGAGGTTGATAAGTACCTCTTGCTCTCCCCACACTCTCCCCAACTTAATCTGTTGGCTCAGAGAAATGATGTAAGGCTTTGCGACGAGTGAACAACATGACCATAACTGTGTTTGATTGATTGATTGATTGATTGATTGATTGATTTTAAATTGTCCTGCCCGGCACCATGGAGGAAGATTGGGCGCAACACAGAGGTGGAGATTGCGTAGGAAGATCAGACTAGGGCTTGACCACATCCACCTGCTGACCCGAAATTGACTGTTGTACCATTGAAACTTGTTTCTTAGCCATTTTAATGACCAGTTTTTGCAGTCATGGAGGCCAGTTGTGCAGCTGATCCAAAGCGGCTGTTAAGTCATCTAGGAACACAACATGGCTATCGATCTCATGTTATAAGTAGCCAAACAAGTTTGGAAGAACAAGTCCTGAATAGGGCTGATGTTAAAAGAACAGAAAGCTTTTATACTGGATCCTCAGTGTATTGGCTCGAGCAGAAAATTTAAGGAGGATTTCAGATTTCAGAAACGTGTCCATGTTAGAAATCCAGCCCCAAAGTGGTACTTACAAGCCAAGTAAGCAGAGTAGCAAAGGTTCAGGTGAAGGTCACAAAGCTGTGAGTGGATAGTGCCCAGTGGAGTTTGCTGCAGAGAAATCTTCCAGTTTGAGTTCTGCACACAAATGTGGCATAAAAATCCTTAACAATATGGCTTTCCATAAGCTAAGCATATAGCTCCCTCTGCTCTCGTCTGACTTCTGTCTAGAAGGTGGTTTGTGGGAATTGTAAAACTTACTCTCTGTGCCCCTGGGAGCCCCCCAAGGGCACCGGCGGAGCCTGGGCCAGTTATGCTTATTATTTCTTCCTTAACATTGTTGTATTGGAATTTGACGCCTGGACCTGCTGTGACTGTTTTGCTAGCGAGAGGTCAACACACGAAGGAGGACAGATCAAAGGGAACCATAAGAAGCAGATTTGGAGTCCTGGTGTACTACACCTGAAGCCTGATTCACCGCTAGATTTCTTATTATGCAAGGAAACAAATTTCCTAATCTCCTGATTGTTCAAGCCACTTTGACTTCGGCTTGTTTGTTATTTAGAGCTACAAGCATCCGAAGTTACACCCACCAAATACACACAGGCACACACGCACACAAAATATCTCTTCCCTAACCAACGCTTGCTGTCTGAAATCCTTCTCCTTAGTGAGCCATTCTTTTCACTGGGGAATTTTCTCTTTACAATATCCACATATCTCTGGAAGATCCTCTTTAAATC
Organism: Neomonachus schauinslandi; assembly: GCF_002201575.2. Taxonomy (NCBI): domain Eukaryota; kingdom Metazoa; phylum Chordata; class Mammalia; order Carnivora; family Phocidae; genus Neomonachus; species Neomonachus schauinslandi. The sequence goes on along the minus strand of NC_058405.1, from coordinate 52,997,240 downwards.
CTTTCGTTTTTCTAAAAATTGGTTTAAATGTTGCTTACTATTTTATTGAGTCCTTACCAAATGCTAGACCCTCGGGGTTGTGAGGATTTGAGGTTAAAGGAAGGTGCTAACAGATGGGGGTGGTCTTTAAAGACTTGCTTACAATAAATGAAGGAAAATTATCTAGGCCACTGTCTTCTTGGACTCCCCTCACTTTCATGACTAGGCTCACCACAGGCTGATGGGCTCCACCAGCCAGAGAGAAGAAAGCAGAGAAGTGCCCAGTGGAGAGGGAGAGCGAGGTGGGTTTGGCCCTGAGACTCTAATTCATTGCTACTTGCCTGCAGGAAAGAGAAAATGATCCATCACCACCGTGATTAAGGTGTACTTCTTTTGCCTTTCCCCTTTCTCTTCCACTTTAGAAAAGGGAAAGGTTGGAAGAGATAAACTCAATCTCTAGAATGTGAAACCAGAGTTCAACAGGAGGAAAAAATTTTGAAATGTCAAGTCCAAGTAGAATTAATTTAAAGACTAATGTGTCACCATTGAGAGCAGGGCATGCGTTGAGCCCATGACCACTAAAATCTTGCCCGGAAATGCTTGTGGGTATGGGGGATGGCACCAGAAGGGATATGCTTGAGCTGGAGGAGGAAAGCAGTTTCGGGGAAGATACTAGATGCCAATCAGGTCAAATTGTGTAATTGTTCTGTGTAACTTCAAGAACAAGGACCCTATCCAATCCATATTACAATTTATTCTTTCTGACATGTTTGCACATTTTTTTACTTGAGGTCTCAAGAACACAAGACAGGTGAGGTACTATGATTATTTGAATTTTGTGAATAAAGAGGTGGAGAAAGGCTAAGTTATGAAACAATTGTTGAAGAGGCAAGTCTAGATCTTTATTCTCCCAACATCAAATTTTCTCATCTTTCCAGTCTGTCAAACTTCCCTGCCTTGGGATTCTATGTAAGAAGGTACTACACCTGAAAAAGCTCATCATGACAAGTGGCCTCTTTGGCTCCATTTCCCCTTCCATCCCTCACCCAATTCTATGTAGCTCCAGCAAGAAATGAGGGCAAAAATTCAAGGGGAATAAAATTAAGAGCTATATGACAAATACTGGGCTGTGGATGCTCACAACTGACAGAAGACACAGGTGAATTCATTAGTCACGTGTTCAATAAACTTGTATTGAGTTCTTCTTTTCCCCTGTCATCTGCTAGGCACTTTTGGGAATAGAAGAGAAGCACACGGAACACACTATCCCTATATTGAACAGCACACACTCCTCTTAGAAGGCAAGACCAAGACCTAGGAAGCAATCAAAAGGTGATAGGAGATAAGAGAAATTGGATCATAGGTTCTGTGGTTAAAATACAAAGAACAATAGGAGCTCCCAAGGAAAATATGCCTGGTGGATTAGTGGGAAGGTGGGGCTCACAAGGACTTGAAGATGGTGAGAATCTGGCCAGGTGAAAAATAGGGAGGATATTCAGGCAGAAAGAACTGCATTGTCACATTGTCTGCAGCATCAGGAGTGCAGAAGAAAGTCTGGTGGTCTTACATTCAAATCCCAAACATACACGTGTACACACACACACACACACTCCAGATGTCACTTATTATTTATGAGTCCATAAAATGGGATAATAGCTGTCAGTACCTAGAATTGTAATGAGGGTTAAAGAGACTATGTGTGAGAACAGCCCTAGCATAATGCTCAGTATATAGGAAGTTCTCAATACCTTCGGCTAAACCTGAAAAGAAGCATGTCTTGCTACTGCCCAATCCATGATTTTTAACCATGAGTTGAATGCTGGCATTGATTTCCTAGAAGAGAAGAAACAAATCTAGATATTTCTTAACCATAAATCCAGGCAAAGAAAAATGCATGAAAATGCATTATTGACTATTGATAATCTTTGACAATTTGATGTAATACAGTCTATCATTATTTTTCGTGAAAAGACTAAAGACTACAGTGCTATGTTTTACAGAGCCATATTGTGTGGGCTGGAGGGGCAGATGCCTGGGAAAGTTGAAATGTAAGAAGATAGAGATGGAGAGAATATATTTACTTCTCTGTATGCCAGGAAGGAACTCTTTTTGGCCCCAAGGGGCAGGTTCTTCTAACAAAAGGGAGATGATCAGCTATTTGGGGGGATTGTGATGAACTTGAAGAATCCTTTTCCTGAGTGTGATATGCAAGTTTGGGCCAGATCAGAACTGTTCAGGATGGCCCAGAGGAGGCTTAATGCTGCCACCAGCAGCCCGTTCTCTGCCCATTCACACCAATCACTCTCCTCTCTTAAACAGATATGTTTAAATATTCATTTAAAGTGGGATAAATTGGTCTACCCCCTGTGGTGTGGGACCTACAGACTCATTCCTTCCAGGTGCACCAAGGACCCCACAGATCTAAGTCCCACATATAAACAAGATTATGTCATAAAGGACTTTTATTTATTTTTTTTAAGATTTTATTTATTTGTCAGAGAAAGAGAGAGAGCACAAGCAGGGGGAACAGCAGGCTGAGGGAGAAGCAGGCTCCCCGCTGAGCAAGGAGCCCGATGCGGGACTTGATCCCAAGACCCAAAGGTAGACACTTAACTGATCAAGCCACCCAGGCGTCTCTCATATAGGACTTTTAAAAAATAATTTAAAGGCTATTAGGAGAAGGAAGGGATAAATGAAGGGGGGGAAATTGGAGGGAGAGATGAACCATGAGAGACTATGGACTCTGAGAAACAAACTGAGGGTTTTAGAGGGGAGGGGGTGGGGGGATGGGTTAGCCCAGTGATGGGTATTAAGGAGGGCATGTACTGCATGGAGCACTGGGTGTTATATGAAAACAATGAATCGTGGATCACTACATCAAAAACTAATGATGTATTGTATGGTGACTAACACAACAAAATAAAATTTAAAAAATAAGTTAAAGGCTATAGACATAATATTAACAATACACAACAAATTCTGAAGGATTTGATTGTAAGGCACAAACAAGAACTATTTTCTAGCCATGTTTGCTTGTTTTCCTCCCTTTAGCCATGGTGTTGGGCCAGAAGCCTACCCCTCTTTTCAGTCCAGGAGATGATGTTGACATTATAACTCGCATAGTTGGATTTCTACGGGCCAATATCTGAGGCTTAAATAAGAATTCTTAGGGGTGCCTGGGTGGCTCAGTTGGTTAAGTGTCTGACTCTTGATTTCAGCTCAGGTCATGATCTCAGAGTCCTGAAACCAAGCCCCGCATCCCTGCTCAGCCAGGAGTCTGCCTGTTTCCCTCTCCCTCTGCCCCTCCCCCACCTCATCCTCTTTCTTAAATAAATAAATCTTAAAAAAAAGAATTTCTAGGTTTTGAAATAATAAAGTTTCTATTCTAAAGGAAAGGCTTTATCACCAAACCTTATATCACAAACAAAAATACTCAACTTTGAGTTCCTTTTGACATTTGAGAAAAAAAAAGCAACAAAAAACCTTATTAAACAGCCCTGCCATAAGGATACCATCTTTGTCCAAGCAGCTTGCATGCTAAGGGAACATTTCAATTAACTTGTCTCTGTCAAGCTTACTCCCTTGTTGAGGGCAGAAAACAAGGTGAACAAGTTGTCAAGTCATCTTTAAAAATTTAACTCTGAACCTCTTGGGTTTAAGGTGTTCAGGAAAACATTCTTCTTTGAAACTGTCCTGCTTCTCATCTTGTCTTCTAAAAGCAGGGAGAGTGGTGAAAAGACAAGTGTTAGAAGGGAATGTTGGATTTTAAAAAAATTTCCTGCAGGGTTATAGTCCCTAATTCTGAACGCAGTCTAAGTTCAAGGCTGTGAACAGTGAAAGGCAACACTCGGGGGAGAAGTCACTTCTTCCCATTCTAAAAAGCCAGCTTTTCCAGCTGATGCACTTTCCGCAAGCCTCCAGGGCTTCCTATTTCAAAAGCAAACAGACTTTGCATATGCGGCTCTAGATTCATTTAGCACCAAAAGCTGCTATATCGTTTCTCTTTTACAAGGATTAGTTTTAATGCTGTTTATCATTGAATTCAATGGCAGTATAACAATAGGGACATTTTGAAAAGAAGAAAAACATCTATGATTTGATTTCCCTACCACAGCAACATTCTCATACATGTGTATCCCCTCTGGGATCTGTCTCATGCATTCACATTTTAAGAAAGTTGCAGATCGAGGGAATTTGTACATCCAGTAGTTCACTTGTTAGTTGTTTTCCCAGCCTCAGCCTCTTCCTGTTGGCTGCCCTGTCCCTCCCTGGAAGCCATAACCCCAAAGAGAAGGGTATCAGGGTGACTGGCCCCATTAATAATTGGTATTTGGAAACCTACTATGTTGAATGGTGGCCTCAGAAAGATGTCTACATCCTAAACCCCAGAACCTGTGGATATGACTTTATTTAGGAAACGGGTCAGTGCAGATATAATTAAAGATCTTGACAAGAGATCTTTTTCTATTATCTATTATTATCCAGGAGGACCCTAAATCCAATGACAGGTGTCCTTATAAGAAACAGAAGCAAAGAAGACCCAGAGAGAAGAGAAGGTCACAGGAAGACAGAGGCAGAGCCTGACATTAAGGAGCCACAGGAACTTGTGGAGCCATCAGAGGCTAGAAAAGGCAAGGAAGGATTCTTCCTTAGGGCTCCTGCTGGTGTCTAGATTTTAGATTTCTTTCTTTTTTTTTATAAGATTTTATTTACTTATTTGACAGAGAGAGAGTGCGCACACGTGCACAAGCAGGGGGAGCAGCCGAGGGAGAGGGAGAAGCAGACTCCCCACTGAGCCGGGAGCCCAATGCGGGACTCGATCTCAGGGCCCTGAGATCACCACCTGAGCTGAAGGCAGACGCCCAACCAACTGAGCCACCCAGGCGGCCCTAGATTTTAGATTTCTGATTCCAGAAATAAGTGAGAATAAGTTTCTGTTATTTAGAGCCATCAAGTCTGTGGTACTTTGTTCAGCCCCTACAGGACACTAATGCAGTATATCAGCCTTTCATAGGGCCAGGAACAGGACTGCATGGCAGCTTCCAGACTCTTCCCCGCAAGGGGGAGCCCATCTGCCTGTCAGACCCATTCTGCCCGAGGAACATGGGCACTTGGGGTTTCTTTCCATCCTAGGGCTCCCCGGGGTCTTGGCACTGCCTATCTCCCCTCCCAGGGAGCTGGGATCTGACCCTCTTCTGGGGGTCTTGCCTGTCCTCTTTCAGAGCTGGATCCCTGCTTGAGCCCCTGGCCACACACTAAAATCATATCCCTGAACTACTTGGAGACTGAGCCCAAGGTGCATTCCTGTTTCACTCCCATGGGCCAGATACTCCTCACCCCTCATGCATCACTGACCTGTGCCTGAACTTGGATGGAATTTGCCTTTTGGATCATGGGACACTTGTGTTGGTGATTTTGTAGGAGAGAAGGGGGTGGAAGGTGCTACCTCTCTCCCTGGTGTGTAGCTGATGCTCTGTGGTTATCTCTTTTTTCTCCTGCTGTTATAGATAATGTCTGTCTGAACTTCGGGATTTAGGTAAACTCCTCTAGAGAACCCTCCCCTATTTCATGACTTATTTCCTCATTTAGGCATTTTTGGTAAGTCTTACTTATTATTTGTGTTTCCCCTAGAGTTATGTGTAAACTTGTCTTTTTTACCTATTAGGGTCTAGGATGTTTTCCTTCTAAATTTGAACACACTACTTTTTTTTGAAGATTCCAAGTTATGTTTTATTTTTTTAGAGAGGGAGAGACAGAGAGAGAGGCAGAGAATCTCAAGCAGACTCCCTGCCCAGCGCAAAGCCCAATGCGGGGCTCCATCTCACACCCCTGAGATCATGACCTGAGCAGAAATCAGGAGTCAGACGCTTAACCGACTGAGCCAGCCAGGCGCTCCGCAAGTTATTTATCTTTTTTTTAAACAAATCTTTTTCCCCCTTTTTAAAAAATATAGTTGACACACAATGTCACAATGTTACATTAGTTTCAGGTGTACAAGATAGTCTATAAAGTTCTGCTCTGCTCCCAAGTGTAGCTACCATCTGTCCCCATACAGCACTATTACAGTATCATTGGCTATATTCCCTAAACTGTGCCTTTTGTTCTAGTAACTTACTCATTCCATAGCTGGAAGCCTGTGTCTCCTACCCGCCTTCATTCATTTTGCTTATCCCCCATCCCCCTCCCCTCTGGCAACCATCAGTTTGTTCTCTGTCTTTATAGGTCTGATTCTGCTTTTTTTTGAATAATATACTACTTTATACCTGACCTCTGTGTCCTCAGTGCAGACTTCTCTGCCCAGAGAAGGTTTGAAGACCCCACCTCGAAGTACCAGCACCTTCACCCTGAGATCATGGCTGAAGCCCCATACCTCCCTCTGCTCGTGCTTTGGCAGGCCGCTCCATTCTACATCTCACTGGCTCCCACCAGAAAGGCAATAAAAACAAATTCCTAACGATGCTGGTCACTTTAGCAAAGATTTCAGGGTCCCGGGTATGGTTCTGATCTCTCACCCCCTGCCCTTCCTGCCATCACCCATGTGACTGCCCACAGCCCCCTAGCATGCAGGCAGAGCTCCTTGCTAAACACCAGCCCTGCAGGCCTCCCTGAGCAAAGCTCCATGAAGCTGGGGTGCCTCCCTCTGAGCTCTGAAGCTTTGGGAATGTAACATTTTCTCCATCATGTTCCTTTTAACTCCTAATCCTTGAGCAAAACCACATTTCCCACTGGAAGGAAGAAGCAAACGCAAATCCTGTCCTGGCCATCGGCAGAGCCAGGCTGCCCTGGTGCAGGTCAGGAGCAGAGAGGGAGAGACGTCACAGGGAGGGGAGGTGTAAGAGGGCTCATAGCAGCCTGTTCTAATCCCAGCAGTCTCGTGAAAATCAATAGCCAACACAAACACTTCATACTTAAATCCAAATATGATTTCCTTCATATTTCAATGAAACAAACCCTCAGTGTGTTAGATACATTCAACAGCACCATTGCCCATGCTTCTTTTTTTTTTTTTTTAAAGATTTTATTTATTTATTTATTTATTTGACAGAGAGAGACACAGCGAGAGAGGGAACACAAGCAGGGGGAGTGGGAGAGGGAGAAGTAGACTCCCGCTGAGCAGGGAGCCCGGCGTGGGGCTCAATCCCAGGACCCTGCGATCATGACCTGAGCCGAAGGCAGACACTTAATGACTGAGCCACCCAGGCGCCCCTGCCCATGCTTCTATTATGGCATTAATTTATTCTAGTTTAGTTATGACTTGGTTTTCAGATATTATTTCATTCTTGAACTCTATGTCCCCCGCTAACTGTACTGGGTTGAATAGTTTTGCCTAAAAATTCATGTCCACCCAGAACCTGTGAATGTGACCTTATATGGAAATAAAGTATTTGCAAATGTCATCAACGTAAAATGAGGTCATACTGTATTAGGGTGGGATCTAAATCCAATAACTGGTGTTTTTATGAAGAGAGGATGATTTGGAGACACACAGGCACATGGGGAAGAAGGTCCATATGACAGTAGAGGCAGAAATTGGAGGAATGCATCTACAAGTCAGGGAACAAGACTGCTGAACCCATCAGAATCCCAAGGAAGGGGGCACCTGGGTGGCTTAGTCAGTTAAGCGTCTGCCTTTGGCTCAGGTCATGATCCCAGGGTCCTGGGATTGAGCCCCACGTCGGGCTCCCTGCTCAGCGGGAAGCCTGCTTCTCCCTCTCCCTCTGCTGCTCCCCCTGCTTGTGCTCTCTTGCTCTGTCTCTCTCTCTCAAATAAATAAATGAAATCTTAAAAAAAAAAAAGAATCCCAGGGAAGGAGTCTTCCCTAAAACCTTCAGGGACAGCATGGCCTTACCAACACCTTGATTTCAGATATCCAGCCTCCAGAACTGTGAGAGAACAAACTTCTGTTGTTTAAAGCCACTCAGTTTGTGTAATTGTTACATATTGCTGCCCTAGAAAATTAATTTTAATATCTGTCCTAGTGTCTCTCATAATGCATAGCACAGTGCCTTGCTCAATATGGCCATGCGTGGCCGCTATGGAAAAAAAGATAAAATATGTGCTTGATTCTGGGGCTAAGGGTGTAGCAAATGGGATGGGAAGATAATAATAGTGGCCCCGATTTGTTGAACCCCTCCCATGTGCCAATCCTTACAACCTCTCAATGCACATAGGTTGACTCCTTCTTCACAAGGCAGGAAGCTGAAATCCAAATGGTGGCCACCTGCCTGAGGTTACCAGGCAGCAGAGCTCAGACTCCAATCCTAGGTCTAGCTGACACCCACGTTTGTAATCTGTCTTCTAAAAGATATGTACATTTCATGAGGAGCTTTCATTCCACCAACATAAGATTTTTTTTTTTTTAAGTGGAGCCCAATGTGGGGCTTGAACTCACAACCCTGAGGTCAAGACCTGAGCTGAGATCAAGAGTTGGCTGCTTAACCAACTGAGCCACGCAGGCGCCCCCCACCAACATAAGATTATTAAGATCAGACCTTTGAGAAAATGAAGCTTGTGCAGAATCCATACAGAAGGAAAAAAAATGGCTTTTGCCCAAGACAGTGACATACCATGATTTAAGGACCCTCATAAGAGAGCTGAAAATAGGTGGTGCCTGGGTGGCTCAGTCGTTGAGCGTCTGCCTTCGGCTCAGGTCATAATCCCAGGGTCCTGGGATCGAGCCCCGCATCAGGCTCCCCGCTCAGTGGGAAGCCTACTTCTCCCTCTCCCGCTCCCCCTGCTTGTGTTCCCTCTCTTGCTGTGTCTCTCTCTGTCAAATAAATAAACAAAATGTTTAAAAAAAAGAGAGAGAGAGAGAGAGAGAGAGAGCTTAAAATATCTATTAGGTTTTTTTTTGTTTGTTTCTTTTGTTTTTTAGGAGAAATTACTGTCTCTGAAGCCAGTCCTGATCCCCAGGTTCTTAGTTCTGCATGCTACTAATGGAGTAAGTAACATCTAACTCATTCCTTTGCCAAAAGGAAGAGACACCTCCAAATTTTCAAAACAGAAGATTCTACAAGATTTCTCTATAAACATTGAAAGCCAGTAGCAATATAAATAATGTTATAACTGGTCCACATCTGATAATATCAAAGAGATTGTCACTACAAATAGCTGGAGTACTGGTCAAGATGTGGTAACAACAAGCTTCTGAAAAGAAAATAATCAGTCAACAAAGGAGAGGGGAGGTGAGGGTAAATGATTAGGAAATAGAATTTTTCAATTATGAGAGTAGAAGAGTAGAGGTATCATAAAAGTGTTACTAATCAAAAGGATAGATTTCTGTTTTATAGCTAAAATCTAACACTCACTGTGTACAAATTTTTTATTGTAAAAAGCGACACAAGCCTAAATCATAATAATGTGAATCAATAACTAATTAGCTTTTATAAATGCAGCTTCTGGGAAACATATTTCAATTTCATAGCGAGGAAGCTAGAGAGTCGATTAACAAAGCCGAAGTGAAGCCAGCACATGCTTGGCGTGCCCCGAGTGACTCCACGGGCTAAATGTGCAACTGCACGCTGAGTCAGAGGTGTGTCCCCAAAATGTACAAGTGGAACCCCATGCCGCTGTCCCAAGCCAAATCAACAAGTAGACACAGAGAGACAGGATGAGACACGAGGTGTTCAGGTTTCCACTGGAGTCATTGGGGAAACAGGTCATCTTCCCTGGGAACTTTTCTAAGATGGCCTGATGGAAACAAATGAAACAAAAGAAAGCAGAAAGAGAGGGAGGAAAGCGACTCCACTGAACAGGAATTGCTGCACATGTCGTGTTTTGGAAAGACGCAAGTGTGCATGAATCTGGTGTATTTGTAGAAGCTGACTCATGAAGACAGAGGACTTCAAATTTTGCATGCTTTCCTTCCTTCGGATTTGGCATGTGGTGGGAAGAAGATGGAAAGGGGATGTTTACAATGAGCAGACAATTCCATTTGCCAGAGCATCCAGTATGTGTTGGTTTCCTGACATGACCTTGTCAGGACATTCACTTAGTTGTTGCTGAGTGTTGACGTGATCTGGTTCCATCTCAGTCAGATACAGCAGCCTCCTTCTTCCTCACAGGCCACTGGAGAAATCAGATGGTCCTCTGAGGCAAGGGCCAGGGATGAGGGGGAAAAAGAAAAACATTAAAACAAGAAGAGTGGAAGTGGGAAAAGGGGTGAGTGAGAAGAAAAAGCAGGAGTAAAAGTAGTGCGTGAATGGAAAAGTTGGGTATTGAATCCTGCATTTTAGATCCTTCTACTCAGATCCTGGAAAGCCTTGAGCATCACTAGAAAAGAAAAAGCCTTTCCCATACCTCCATACTCTTGGCACATCCACTTGTTATAGTTGACTCCTTCAAGGCACGGGCCAGTTCCCACTAACATTTCATTAAGTCATAGATTCATTCCAACAAAGCTCTAAAAATCCCTGACCTACCAGGTTGTTAACATATGCAAATTCACATTACAGTCAGGCTGAATTTTCAAGCTTTTCTGTAGAGGTCGCCCTTAGCCTGGCAGACCATCTGCCATGTTAGTTCCCTAGTCTGGCTGGTGCCACCATGTGTAGACTCACAAGATCCTGCGTTCTTTTCATCCCCAGACTTTGGATTTTAGCTCATCTTTGAGAGATTGCAAGTTAGTTGCCTCCAAGTTAAAAAACAGTAATGGATATTCCACTCTATATCCACTATGGGAGCCTTTCAGCCCACCTCGTATTCAGTCCAGTTTAATTTCCAGAACATCTGTGATTCCCAAGGCTGAGTTCAATGGCCCGCTCTGATGCCACAGCATGCTCTACATACCCTGGAGCTTACCTACCACGCTCTTAGGAGGCTCCTCCCCACTGCTCTACATACCCTGGAGCTTACCTACCACGCTCTTAGGAGGCTCCTCCCCACTAGAATGGAAACCCTTTCAGGTCAAGAAGAACACCGTAGGATCCCCAGTGCCTGATACAGTGCCTAGCACATAGTTGGTGCACAGTGAATAATGTGGAACAAATGAATGAATATCATTCACCTATGGAAAGACAGAATCACATTCCAGGAGCCAGGGCAGCTAATAAGGTTCTTTATATAACAAGATTTTGTGTCAACGGAGGGTGGAGAAATTCTGATTGCATATCAAAATTCATTTTTCCTTAAGCCAAGGCTCAGCAGTTGGGATATGCAATCATATTTTGTGCCAATCTACCTCAGATTTACTGATAGTTTTAAAACAAGAGGTGTATTTTGGACAATGATTGAGTCCTACAGTCATAGCTTTGCTGCTTAAAATGTATAATTTCTTCTTTAACATCTGCTATTTCTTTCCTTCTTCCATTCTTCACAACCATCAAGAAACATTTATCCACGAATGTCTAGTGCCTTAAATTATGGCTTCCGGTGCCTTCCCAAGTTGCTTGTTTTCTGCTGTCTCCCTCACGTGAGTAACCAGGATGGGTTGAGACAGCTCCCCGACAGAAATTTCCATGAGGTGGAGCATCTAGTGCATTGCTGATGCTTCCTCACCATGGTAAGCTATAAAATGTTCAGGGGCTCCTCCAGGTCAGTTGTACCTCAGGGCATTAGGAACTAGTGAACAACACCATTTTTTTTCTTACGACAGACGCATAACACAAACTTTTCTTTTTTGAGTGAAGAAGCCTCTCTTTCCTATCTGGCTCCATTCTTGCATACATATCCCTTGTATATTATTTTTCAAATTCGGAGGTTCATTAATTTAATTGAATCTGTTCCTAATTTTTAATTAAACCTGCATTTCTCCCGGTAACCTTCGGAAAGATGGAAGCCACAACAGCATGTTGGAGAGAATGGGATCACAGAGTAAGACAGACATGAAAGAGAAGCACAATATCACAAGGCAGGTCTTCTTATAAATTTATTTTTGTACCAAAAAAATTAACATTCAAAGGCAATGTTTTTACTGTACAGTAGAAAATATCATCAACTATATTAAAAATGGGATTTTTTTTTTTTTGCTGGTAAGCCACTGATAACTTTTCCATAAAAAAAACAAAACAAAACACAAAATTTACAATTTGCAACACTTGTAGAAAAAAACACCTGTTCAATAATTATATAAATACTCTTGACAGATTCCAGTAGCCCATTATGTATACTTTTTGGCAATGTCAGCTTTCTAAAGTCAATTAGCTTCTAAATTTGAAAGGCACCTGGTGGCCAACATCCTGCTTATTATTCAAGGCAGCCATTTTAATTTTTTGCACAGACTTGACAAGTCTGAAAAATCTATTAAGTTAAAAAGAGTAAAGAAGTATAATACAGTTGATATTAGCAAACAACATTTTTTTTTTTTCCCTTAGCTGCAAGTTTTCCCCAGGGGATTTACAAAGTGCACCAGTTAAATATGTCTGTACATTTAAAACATTAAATATGTCAACAGCAAGACATTTTTAAATATTTGAATCAAATACTATGGCACAAATATAATTTACAATACTTTGCACAGAAAACATTACATCTGAAATATAACTTTAGATATTATATAAAAATACATATATTTTCTCTCCTCATTAGAAAAAGTATTTATTTGCAGGTTCCAGCATGATGTAACAATTCAAAGGAACTTAACCCTTCTGATGATCATCCACTGTCAATTAGATGACACCCTCCCCACGTGAGCTGCAAAGTGGCACATAACCACAGGCTAGATCCAGAGAATTAACCCCTCCCATAGCCCAAATGCAGTTTCATATAAAGGCAATCATAATTGCTCTAATCTGGTATAATTTTAGGAATCCATTACAAAATTTAAAAGCCGTTATGTAAGAAAGCCTTCAGACTGTAACACACTTTACTCCAACATCTCCTATTGGCTATAAATACACATGCTCACTACAGAGTCAAAAGCATGGAAAGAGTCTTCTTGTACCATTGTGGGTCATGCCCCTTAGTAGTCTCACATCTATATACAACTTTCTTGGCTTGTTTAACATTTTTTCCCCATACATCCTAGGAAGTACAGAATAATGCTCCACAAAATGGGACTCAATCTATATCTAGAACTTTAAAAGCCCCAAAGTATGTTGCATCTTGATCTGGATCCAGTAGTGATGGATTGGATACCTCGATGCTTATTTCCTCACCAGATCGTAGCTTAAAAAATCCCCCAACGTTTATGGAATAAAAATGGAATTCGGAATTCCCTGACCAGTATTTGGTGCTACCTCCTTTCATCAGGGTATGAGAACTCGGGATTTTGATGCTGGTTTTAGTGACATACACCATGAGCTGAAGATACTCTGTGGCGAGGTCTCCCGAAGTTTCATGATGCCGAAAGCAAATGTTGGCATACAGGAAATAAAAGCCATCTTGGTTAACTATTAGTTTTCCATTGCTGAAAGTCATGTTGGAGATCTTGGCCCAACCTCGGTCATGGTACCAGGAGGACAGACTCACTTTGTGGGAACCTGAGGACAGGAAAGGCACATGATTTAAAATCCACCCCTTCAATGAGAAGGACATCCTCACAATTCCATGAGGTTGGAGAGAAACATAACAGTTACTGTTCCAAAGGGAGAATACTTCCTCAGAATTTATTTTCTAAAAGGGCAGAAATGCATTAAGATGTGCTTAGTACTCTCTGCTAGGTACCTGAGAGAGTACAAAGACAAAAACTCAGCTTTCCTTCCTTCAGGAGCATAGAGCACATGACCGTTAGGTATGGTATGTGTTCAGTTAAGAAGCAAGGCATGAACCCTGAGAGCCAAGGTGCAGATAATTGCTATGGGAATTCAAAGGAAAGAGAGTTTAATTCTTCCCAGAAGAATCAAGAATGACTTTGTTGAATTGTTACTGAACCTGAGAACTTAAAATAGGTACAAGATTCAGTCAACAGAATCAGAAAGATCACTTAAGGTTGAAGACAGAATAAGCCAAAGGCAGTTGATACAGAAAAGCAAGAGACAGGTATAAGAAGAGAACTTCCAGACTGCTTGATTCCAACGGTTCCGATCCCTTCCAAGGACAGTTTGTTTCCTGAACTCCAGAGGAGGGCGCTAGAGTGAGCCTGAGAAGCCATTTCAGGCACTGCATCCTCTTTGCACACTTCTTTCTTTTTCATTGGAGGTCCTACCTCAGGTCATACCAGATTAAAGCATCCAGAGCGTAAATATCACCGCAAATGTAAATATCATCCCAGGGTCCCAAGTGAATCAAGATGAGACTGCAAGATTATTCATCACAGCCGCACAAACACTAGTAGAGTAATTCCTCCAGGTTGGTAAACAGCCACCTAATCCATTGACAGAGCAAACAAAATTCAAGATGTTTCCCATCTAAAGTTATCACATGTTTCTCTCTTCTTACCCTTCTCCTGTATTCAGACCTTCTCTCAATTAATAACTTGTCTTAGAGTTTATCTCCTATGATGACTCTTAATAGAGAGAAGCAGAATGACTAAGGTAAAGTCTACTCTCTCAGTGGGATGGATCAGTTAGTATTAGACCAAGGGCTCATAGGTATAGCCTGGAGAGGCGAGAAAGGAATAGGAAACAGGGAGGGGAGAAAAGACAGAAACCTTGACCACATGCCACTTCCACCGTTAGCTAGTGAATTGGAAGGAGTGTCCATATTCCCTACTAAACATATCTCTATTTTTATTCATCCATTCATCCATTCATCAGTTCATCAATTCATTTAGTTGATCAATCATTCAATAAATAACTGTGCGGGGGTTTCTTTGGAGATTCACTCTGCCCATAATTAAGAATGTTATCAAGCAGTATCCTCTCGAGGCACTTAGCATTAATCGTGGAGAAAATAAGAAGTAGGCATATAAAGTGGAAAACATAATATTTTCATTGCTGCATGTCATACAGCACTTGGTTGAAGTTCAGTTAAGCAACTGCCAAGTGAATGCTGCAGAAGTGAATGGCGATCAGGAGCACTCAGCCCAATGAGGGGGACACAGGAGCCAGGGGACAGGGAGGACTTCAATCAAATGTGGATGGGCTGAGAAAGGGGAGAGCGTAGTGTCAGCGAGGGAAACTGTTGGAGCAAATAATGGAATGCACACAGCATGCAGAGGAGAAAGGGAGTGTGAATGAATGTGAAGACTCAAGAATAGAGAAGAGCGGGAGACAGGGAGAGAAAAATACACTACTATCAAGTTGAGGGACCTCACATGGCAATCCTAGGTTTCCATGACTAACAAGGCACGCTGATGACCTTTTACCCCAGCCCCTCATCCCCTGTGGTGCCATTAGGCACTAGGGAAGAGGCGTCTCCAAATATTTAGCCTGAGCCACCCCCTTAAGAAATCCATGTAGTCTGGCCTCACAAAATACTTCTCGATGCATTTTATTCAGGAAGCGAACAGTCAATATAAGGCAGATTTTGATTTTTTTCTTATGTGTAAATCAATATAAAACAGAGGCCAAAAATGAACATGGTAATTAAAGCCATCTTCCTCTGAAGAACGCAGTACTGGCCAAAACTGGGAGATAAATGGACTCAAGGAGTTGTTGGCTCAGCCAGAGACGCAAATGCTATTTTCTTAAACAGAAGCATACACCACTTCATTTCACTCAGTCACAAACTCAATAACCATCGGAAAATAACTAGGAGTTTTGCCTTGTTTTTTGGCAACGATTTGCTGCTAGGTGCCTGAAGAGAGAGCTTTATAACTAAAATACGCTTGCTATTGCCAAACAGACTTTGGCACACGGTGTAATGTAATATTTATCATATGTCATTTAAAACGCACTGAAAAGATAAATGCAGAGTACATTCCTAGCACAAACAGCTGATATATCAGTATTAATTTGATTGCATTTGCTAATATGCAAAATAGTTTTCACTCAGAGAATTAGTGTAGCTTCAATGTAAGGCACACATACACATGTGCGGAGAGAAAATTTGTTTATGAAGCAGACATCTGGGGCAGGAGAGATGGTTTAGGAGAATGTGCGACCAAAGCGCTGGTTTCTCAGTTCCCATGTCTGCAGTCGGAAATACCTCTCTGGGAACCCATGCTATGAGAGTGGCTGCAGAATCATTACTAAAACTTGGGTTGTTGTGGTGGTTTTTGTTTTTTTTTTTTTTTTAACTCCAAGAAAAACTAGCCTTAAATCATTTTTAGAACAAAGTGGAATATGTATAATCATTTAATAAAACTCAAATAGTAGTAACAAGTTGCGTTTACGGAGTGCTTACTACATGCCAGCTTCCATGTCAGCATGCTCTGACATTGCCTCGTTGAATCTCCATGGCCCCCCCCATGAGGTAAATACGATCTCCATCCCCGTAAAGAAACTGACACACTAATGATTCCAATAATTTGCCTGAGGTCACACGGCCAGTATGTAGTACCGTGGGGCTTCATACCCAGGCAGTCAGATTATGAGCCCCTGCTATTAAAACTACATTAATCTACTTCTTATGGGAAAATAAGAACATAAGAGCCCCGAATTTTTTTCCCTCTGACAAAGCCAACTGGCCACAGGGTACTAATATGATGTAATATGATGGCCTATAGTGTAAAAACCATGGACTTGGAAATCAACCAGAGTGGAACTCAACTTCTAATCCTTCCAGCCCTATGACCTTAAGCAGATAAACTATGTGGACCTCAGGTTCCTTGTCTGCAAATCTGAATGAGAATCACTTACCTTGCAAGGTTGTGGTAAGGAATGGAGACAATGAATACAGTGAAATGCCTGGTACATTGTATGTTGAACAACTGGCATGATAATAATAATAATGTCAATTGACACTCTATTGTAATGTTCTTTTAACCTTTGGATGTTCACCTATCCCAAGGTAGAGTCCCAGTGGGGATTACAGGGTGAAATAGCTGGGGTCCTGGTTAGATGTAGGCACAGAGCTCTGGGTTTCCTCATTTCTAAAACATAATCAGCCCTCCAGGGCATTGAGCTAAATTCTGATCCAGAGAAAGTGATAAGCCCTTGGAGAAGGAGGAGTATGTCTTCTATTCTAGAGGGCTACTGACTCTTAAACATTACTCTGTTAAGGCCCTACCTGGAACTCTGCAAGAGATAAATCCATGCACTTTATAGGTTGGCAGTGGGGGTGTACCAACTTTGGTTTGGGGAAATACAGATGAACAGAACAAGGGATTGTCCTTCCCAGTTCTGCAACCTCAACTGGCAGTCATTAAAAATAAGCACCCATTTTGATGATCTGAAAATGAAGAGTGATGACGTCCATTCTGGCAGAGTTGAGAATAACTGTTTCCACAATATAGATTATCAACTGAATACCAAATGATCTTTCTTCTGGTCTAGAAGTTAAGGGCTCTCAAAATTTTAGTAACCGGCTAATAATAGTTTGGAGTATTCAAATGGACTGATAAAGGACTCTTGAAATCTTTTTCAGGCTGGATGCAAATGGAACTTACCGGATGGGATGTCAGTGGCATTAATAGTGAGATGAGCAAAAGGCTGAGTATGAGGCTTGCCCCTCCTGGCCAGGTCTAACCATGAACCTTCCATCATAGCTGGAGATGAGAGAAACAATGTTAGCCCCAAGAGTACTGACCCTATATGATTTCAAATATTCATGCAGATCCATGCTTACCTTTTTCTGCTCTGATGTGTTGTGATCTAACAATATGTTGTAATTCCTGAAATAAAAAGACAAAAATCTTATTTATATATTCACTCTTCCAGTCAAGCCATAAGAATTTAGGATTGTTGGACGTATGATAAATTAATCTTCTTTCCTTCAAAATACGCCAGACATACATAAGCAGTGAAATTCTTTGGTGTTCTAGGTAGATATCAAGAGAAGTTCAACCTGGGGTGCCTGGGTGTCCAACTCTTGGTCTTGGCTCAAGTCATGGTCTCAGGGTTGTGAGAAGCCCTGCATCAGGCTCTGTGCTCAGTGGGGAGCCTGACTGAGATTTTCCCCCTCTCCCCCCCCCCCACTTGCATGCTCACTTTCTCCAAAATAAAAAAATCTTAAAAAAAAAAAAAAAAGAGAAGCTCATCCCAAAGAATTATGTTGATATGCTTAAAAAGTAGATCACACACATACTATCTAACAAAATACTTTGGACAATAAGAGGAAATAAAAGACAATGTAAATTATAAAACCTGGAATAATTAAGCATAATTAAGAATTTGTAGCAGATACACAAACGAAGATGAAGTTAACTAGGAAAATAAAAATTACCACAAAATATATGACCCTCTTAAATCTTTAAGGAGGCTCTTTTTATGTCTATTTTTTTAGTGAATTCCTGTTACCACACTGAAGTTCAGCTCACAGTAAAGCAAATAATGCTTAGCTCCCAATGGTTAATTTTTTATTTAAAAAAAATCACAGTGCATTTAAAATACTATATGGAAGTCTAAGAGCTTTTAGAGTATCAATAATTAAGTTAAAATACAGCCACAAATAGAGGTTTAGAAACTCAAACCAGAATGGGGCACCTGGGTGGCTCAGTCGGTTAAGCATCTGCCTTTGGCTCGGGTCATGATCCCAGGATCCTGAGATCAAGCCCCACACTGGGCACCCTGCTCAGCGGGAAGTCTGCTCCTCCCTCTCCCTCTGCTCCTCCCCACCCCCCGCTTCTGCTCTCTCTCTCAAATAAATAAATAAAAGCTTAAAAAAAAGAAACTCAAACCAGAAAAAGAAAGAACACAAGTATGTAAAGAGCACAGGTAATTGCATATCTCGACTTGAGCCCTGAAATGAAAGATCCAATAGGTAAGTAACTGCATGCCCATCTGAATCAAGACTTTAGCTACCATTAAATATTAAGATAGAGTGGGTGAAATGTCAGGTTTAACTTCAGTTCAAATCCCTTATCAGCCACCTACCTGTACTAACCATATTAATAGCACCTCTATCATAAGGTGGGGATTAAGATTAAATGAGGTAATGCATGTAGGCACTTAGCAGAGTGTCTGGTAATTCAAATACCTAGATACTAGAAACACCCTTGGAGAGATTCCTAGTTTCTCTATGATTGGGATGACCATCCATGCTAACCGTTTCCCCCCCCCCCCCCCCAGCTCCATCCCGTGATATTTAAAAAATTAGCCACATAACCTAAATTCTTTGAGTGTCTGGAGATAAGGGCTTTGAGATGGATGATAGATAGATAGATAGATGATAGATGATAGATAATGGGTAGATAGATAAAGAGATGATAGATAGATAATAGATAAATAGATGATAGATAATGGATAGAGAGATAGATAATAGATGGATAGAGAGATGATAGATAGATAATAGATGATAGATAGATAATGGATAGAGAGATAGATAAGAGATGGATAGATAGATGATAGATAGATAATGGATAGATAGATAATAGATGGATAGATAGATAATGGGTAGATGATAGATGGATAGGTAGAAGTTAGATAGATAGATAGATGATAGATATATAATAGATGGATAGGTAGATGATAGATGGATAGATAGATAGATAGATAGATAGATAGATAGATAGATATAGATAGAGGCAAACACAACTTCAACTGTTAACAGTTGGAAGGATTCTAGAGACGATAACATTGATTTTTCTCTCTGTCTTCAGGACTCTCAAGAGAGATAAGAATCTATTCTATTTTTAAAAACGCTTGGAGGAGATAGCACAACTGTTTTCTGTTACCTAAAGAAGTCACAGTGTGACTGACTTTTACAAAGAAACCTTGGGCACTCATCCAGGGCTAACTTCTGCCCTTGCCTTGACCCAGGGCACTGCCCTGCAGAACTCTGGAGCACTGTTTGTAGGAAATTCTAGGCAAATTGTGGCAAGTGGCGCAAGGCAATGGCCCTTCCCAGGCCTTATCCTTCCCTCTCCATCAAAGATTTATTTTTCTCCCCTGCTGACCTCTAATATCCCAACTCTCTTCTTATAACTTCTGGATTCCCAATGGTACTCTGATTTCTGGAATTTCCTGGTTTAGTCTCCCCTGTATTTATAACAGATTTATAGAGGCACAGTGTGTCTTTATACATTGTGTGTATCTTTACACATTTGTATATATAGTATATCTTTTACATGTGTATATCTTTACAGTGTTATATATGTGTGTATATATATATATATATATGCACACATATACAATGTATCTTTATTCATTATATATACATTTATAATAGAGATATACATTGTATATATATTTATACATTTACAATATAATATCTTTATACATAGTGAATATCTTTATACACTTATATATACAATGTTTCTTTACCTGATTACTATCTCTTAAAAGATTGGAGCAGGATCCTTGATGACAGAGTAATTCGGGAATTTAAAGCTACCCTTCATTTTCCCTCTAGCCCTGATTTGCCTCATCCTCAGAGGGGAGAGGGAAGAGGGGGAATGAAGCAAAGCTAAGTATGGCATATGTCTACAAATGTCTGCTTCGTGCTTTTCTATGGAGAAAAGCACACCTTTTATTGAGAAAAACAAGGGAAGAGCTTATGCGCTAGCTCAGCAGTTCTCAGACTTGAGCATGCATCACAGTTTCCCAGAGGGCGCATTGAAACAGAGTTTCTGACTTAGTAGGTCTTGGGTAGGGCCTGAGAATTTGCATTTCTAGCAGGTAAGCTAGTACTGCTGGCCTAGGGCCTCAATTCGAGAACAGCAATCCCCCTGAAATCCCAAAAGATTTCAGAGATGGGCCAATCTGACATTTGTTTGAAGGTTGAGACTCGGGCAAAAGAAGCAGCAGACTAAAGTCACTGATGAAATGGGCAGGGAAAGTTTGTTCTTTCCCACCTGGGAATAAAATTCTCCTGTGGCTTCTGGGTCATAGCTGTCACAGAAACTTTTCACAAGAAAATTCAATAACCAGCACCATTCAGAAGCACTTTCAATGACTGCTAAAAAACAAAACAAAACAAAACAAAAAAACCGCCAAAAAAAAAAAAACCACAACAAAAAACAAAGAAACCCTAATGTGTCCTGACCCAGGATGAATTAGAACTCTAGCTAGAGACCCCTCACGTAACGCTGCTTTCATGTTATACCTGTTCTTAGGTACCCAAAATTGCAAATCTTCTCAGAAATCCTATAGAGAAGTTTCCATGTGAAAAGGCAGTGCATGATGTGTCTACAACCTGAGGCTACAAAAAATGTATTCTTATTATCTATTCTTGTATCCCTACCTCACCCCCAATTTTTTGAACTCTAGTTGATGTGCATAGATGCCAACCATAAACAGAACATTCTTCTAAGACTACATCTTGGGTGCCCAGGCCCCAACTCCACCCAAACTAATGCAATTAGTCTGATATTAATTTGGTATTTTTTTTTAAAGGAATCTCTCCAGGTGATTCTAATATAGGGCAGGTATTGACAAACGTTATTACTAATTGAGTGCTCCCATGAATGGCTATTTGGTAGTCTGTATTTGGCCATAGATTTATTATATTCTCATAACTTACATATATTCCACATATTCATGCTGAAAATTAAATAATCCCTTACATGTGTAGCTAACAGAGTATTTTCCCTTGGATATCATATTTGATTCTTATTAGAATCAGAGGCTGGGTAACTATCACTAACCTCATTTTTTGGACTGGTAAATGGAGGCTGAGAGAATAAGGACTCTCCTAATAAAAGCTGGGACTTGAACTTCTGTCTCTGACTCTCCCTTTACAAGAGGTGGCCATCAAATACATGCCTGAAAGCTGGCAGAAAAGTTTCAGTGGTCCTTCATGGGGTTCAGAACATGCTACTCCAAAATATAAGGCCTCAGCATATTGAATAATTTAAGCTGAAGGAATTTGAGAAGTGGCAGGTGCAGGAAGGACCCTCTTCCTTCTCCTCTGAAGCAGTCATAAGACCCTTGTGTGAGAGTTGCTCTCCTCCTAACTGGCAGAAAAGAGCATCCTTATCTCTAAGATGTAAGGATGCTAAGAAGAACCTGAAGCAACAGGCCCTTTTGTCCTGTCACATTTTCCCACACCTTTCCACTCTCCATCAAATCTAGTATAAAAACCAGTCAGGGGGCGCCTGGGTGGCTCAGTCGTTAAGCGTCTGCCTTCAGCACAGGTCATGGTTCCAGGGTCCTGGGATCGAGCCCCACATCGGGCTCCCTGCTCAGCGGGAAGCCTGCTTCTCCCTCTCCCTCTCCCCCTGCTTATGTTCCCTCTCTCGCTGTGTCTCTCTCTGTTATAAATAAATAAAATCTTTAAAAAAAAATAAAATAAAAACCAGTCAGGCTAACCATTTCTTCAGGTCTTCATTTCTTTAGGAAACATATATTCAATACATGCATATGCTTTTCTTTCATTAATCTTGCTTTTATCAGTCTAATTTACAAAGCCCCAACTGGAGAACCTAAGTGGGGAGAGGGGAAAAGATCTTTTTTCCCTGGGGCCTGGGTGGTTCAGTAAGTTAAGCATCTGCCTTCAGCTCAGATCATGATCCCAGAGTCCTGGGACTGAGCCCCACATCAGGCTCCCTGCTCAGTGGGGAGTCTGCTTCTCCCTCTGCCCCTCTCCCCTGCTCATGATCTCTCTCATGCTCTCTCTCTCTCAAATAAAGAAATAAAATCTTAAAAAAAAAAAAAAAAGATCTTTTTTTTTTCCTTCCCCTATGCCTGTCAAGAAATCCTTAGGGTTTTTTTTCCTCCCTGAAGTAGAAAGTCTGAAAGGAGGCTTATCTTCACTGGGGATCTGACTGCTGAGTCCCTGCAGGTTGCCTGGAAAATCTGACAAAAAAAGAGTTTGACATCAGGAAATATGGTCTCCGAATTTCCAGGGTCTTCAGCAAACAGGCTCAGAACTGGCTGAGTCATGTTCAGGGCTTGGCTGGTGACGTGCCCGAACCAGGGCCTGCAGACCCTGGGCATGAGGGGCATCACATCTCCAAATGTGACTCTGCCGAGTCCACTCCACATGGCAGGAGCAAATCTGTTTTGTCATTTTTCTCAAACAACAGATACTTGGCTATGTATATGCTAAGCATGGATCTTTCTTGAATGCCCCCCTAATATTTTTAATTTTCAAGATTATAGGAAACCCTTCTAAACGAGTACTGAAACTTCACCCCAACTGACAATTCCATTTATTTTCTAAGCAGCGCATTTACATTTATTTTCATCCACTCTAGTCCTCTACTTCTGTCACACTAATTAGAGTGTCCTAAAATGTACAGTTCTTTATTCTCAGATCTTATCATTCAGACATTGCTTCTGGTTTCTTTGAATTCAAAAAGTTCTGATCATCTAATTTGGGGAAACACTACAAAGAATATCCAGCTCCTTTCCTATGAACAAATTATTCAGATGAAAGAGATCTTTTTTAGAATATTATGTGTGTTTATCGTATTTTAAATCCAGCTGTAAGTTAAAAAAAAAAAAAAGTTGAGTCTCTGGATAAACATCCTGTGCATATGTGGTCTACACGATCATAAAGAAGGATAGGTAGCTTTGACACACCTCCCAGCAAACAGCCTTTAGCAGGAGCCAGAAACATTTTCCAAGGTGAAAAATCTGGGCAGAGAGTCCTCCCTAAGGTCTTCCCTAAGAGCCACAAAAGAGAACCCGATGTCTGCTCCTCAGGAAGACCAGCGATCTGCCTTCTCAGAATACAGTATGCTTAGCATCTGTTACTTGCAGGGGACAAAAAGAATTGCCCCCGGGTTTCTACAAACTACCCACGACAACTAAGATCATTACCTATAAGTGACTAAGAAAACTCACATGAATGAATGAATTGGTTTTATGGTCACACTGTAACAAGTAGGCTTTTCAGCAGAATTATGCATTTTTAGATAAGCGTAATTTGGGCCTCGATTATGATAGCTTCATTTAACCCTTCAAAACAAACAGAAAAAGCGAACTACTGGTAAGCAGCCAAAGAAATTGCTGCCAATTCAAGAAAAAAAGAAACCCTCTGACATACTGCCACCTAGTGAATGCTGTCTAACACTGACAAGCCTGGGACGCCACAGCCAGGCTTTGCAGACCTGATCGTGCAATCGCCCCCACTCCAAAGTCTCAAAACAATACAGCTGAGGAAATTTCACAACATTTTTTAATCTTCTCATTGTGGTATTTTCCTTTTGAGACTGCACTAATGTTTCATCTTTGCTGTCAGAGTACATCTGAACAGACAAGAAAACAACCGATACAAATTTTTTTTTTTAATTTCGACTTTTATTTCACTCATAGAAGAATGTTGTGATTTCACAATTCCTCCACCAGGAAAGAAAGCACACAAAAGATCGATTTTGTGATTGTGTAACTGTGGTCTCTAGGATTGCTTCTTTTCGACTTCTCCCGAACTCAACATCCAAGAAGAACAATACCCAGAGTGTGGTAGGGTAAATTTGAAGAGTGCAGACCGGGTCTTCAGTCTGTTGGCGCAGGGTCTTTCAAACATCTTCTAAAATATTTTAGGGTCTTTCGCCAAACATAGGGAGGTGGGAGACCTCTCAGAACTGGCTCAATCTTGATAAATCAAAGCCACTTAGGAGAGATTGTACTCTATAAGAATAAATACAAACACCTATGAGTATTTTCAGCTCCTTTGTGGAGTTATGAAAATTTTGCTCCAGGTAATCTCAACATTTACAGCAAATGTTAAGCTTTTGCAAACTCAGTTGGACCACTGCCCCAAACAAGACTTTGATAGCATTCCAATTCAAGAGTGAATGTTATTAAAATGGTCTTATTTGCTCGATGGCAGTGTTTTCGTATCTTACGAAATGACAGAAGTTGATTGAAGCTCCCACGGAGGACATTCTTAGCTGTAAAAATTCCCCGAAAAGGTCAAGTTACTGGAGGTTGAGCTTCTGAGACTGAAAATGCCACCTGTGCACTGGGACGTGAATTGTGTGATCCATGCGGTGCCTGTCAGTCGGAGCATAGAAGAAGGAATTTGTACAGCCAGATGCTTTGGAAACCATTGGCACCAGCTCATAGCTGGGGTCTCAGGTGGCTGCCTCCCTCTGCAGTACCCACAGCGGCTGCAGGGACATCTGGCTGGTTGAAGGAGGATTTAACACCCCGTTTGCCAGATATAATACAGGGTTCACACACTCGTTAACATATGTAATGCATTCATTTTAACATCTTAATGACACCCTTCACGTAATTCTTCTCCAACCAAGTTACAAGAATAGGGTATTCATCAGCCGAGTTAGCACATGAATGCCACACAGGGGTTGTTTCTGAAAATGAATAGCCGGTTTCCCATTCCTGCAGAGAAGTCCTGGAGACTTCCACCACATAAACAGCTCAAAGAGTCATCCCCTCCTCTCTCCGCCAAGTACAACTGCCTTCCTTCAAGCTCTCATCATTTCTCGTTAGGATTATGATAATCGCCTCCTACCTCCTCTCCCAGTCTCTTGCTGTCCTCAAACTGACCCATTGCTGCTGGAGCATCCGAAAATACACAGAGGAGCTTGGTCCTTCTCTGAAAATCCTCCAGGAGTCACCCACAGGCTTCAGGAGGAAGTCCACATTCCTCACCTGGGCTTAGAAGGCCCTGTGAGATGTCCTGGTTACTGCTTCAGGCTCCCTTGCTATTCCCCGCCCTGAGCCCCCAAACCCACCACTGAGGCCACTGTGGGACACCACAGGTCTACCAGCCACACAAGCTACTTATAGTCAGTATCTTGCCCTCTGGTTCATACCGACATGGTCTCCAAGTGCTCTCTCAGAGAGACGTCTTACTGTCTTATCAGTAGCTCGTCTTTATTTGGAAAGATTTTATTTGCCTGGTATTCTTGCCTTACAAGGCACAGAAAGCATGCCCAGCCCCAGAGAGAATACCCAGGCGTCGTGCAACAACTAAAGAGACAGCATTAATATAGATGTCTCAGCCTCTTGCTTTCCTCCCTCCCCTAAAGCTCACACTGACCTTCTAATCCACAGGATATGGGGGAACACTTTATAGGCACCTGGATGAAGGGGGGGGCCCCGTAGTTCCTAATGAACTGTCTGTGGTAACAGTTCAAAATAACCTCAAAGCAAAGAACTTTAAGAGCAGGATCCATTGAGCGTGCTGTCACCTAAATACATGTTACGAAGGGTATAGCAGAGTCTGTGCTTCTCAGGCCACGTGCCTTGGAGCACAGTCTTCCAGGGCACCAGGACAAGAGAGGAGCACTAGTGAGGGGGAAGGGCAGCTCCTGACCATCCCCATGGGGGGAGGGGCGCAAGGGGAGGAGGACTGGATCCAGTGGGTCCAGTGGCCCAGCCAGCAGCAGGAAGGGGAGCCGGCGCGTGGGGCACTGGGCCCACTAAACCTGAAAGGAAGAGCCATCTCTGACTCATTTGCAACTCTACATTTTGATCCCTAAAATTCTTTATTTCTTAATATAAGTTATTGATTTACAGAAGTCACCCAGAGCAAAGTTTTCTCAACACAGATTCTATCCACAGCCCACACCCCGGCACCCTACCTCTTAACCTCCTACTTTGTTTGCCTCCTAACTAAATCAGCCACCACCACCCCACGGCCACTTCTGGAAATTTCTCAGTGAAGAACTTTACCAAGATGTGCGTTGGTCTCCTCCTCCCAAGCATAGTCACCGGGGGGCTCATTTCTCCCAAAAGAAGTCTGCTGATTGGAAAAGATACGTCTTTGCAAACAGAAAATGTACTCTCCCCACCAAAAGGCTGAGGAAGAGCGTGCCCTTGTTTTCCTAGAACAGAGGGATGCTTTCCTGGCAGTGTGCTGGCTATGCTGGGAAGAGAAAATTAGTTTTTACTGTTTAACCTTCATGGTTTAAATGAGGAACCTTCTGCCACAGTTAAGGGTGCCCTAGAGTTTTCCTAAAGTAGCCTTATGACAGCAATATTAGTCTTCATAAAGAGCCCAATCTCAAAATGTCTTGCACTATAGTCCTCGGTTAAGAAGTTTAATCTAAGGGCCTGGAGGAGTGACTGCAGTGCGGCATCTTGGGTGAGGCGTGCTATCTATCCTGTCTCTGCTGTCTTCTGCCACTTGAAATACTAATGCCCCCTTGCACTGACAGAGCTTTGACATCCACAGAACCTTGTGGCCTCCAAAGGAGGCTTACCCTCACAGACCCTCACCAAAGTATCGGACTACTAGGAATATGACGCCAAGGGGAACAGAGGTACCAGACCAGCCACTGAGGACAAATGAGGCCAGGGAGGAAGGGGCAGGGTGGCTAGTCAGGGTCCTCCAGCCTCAAGGTCCTTTTAATGTGTTCATGCCCCAAAGGCAGAAACGGCCCCCTCCAAGAAGCAGGACAAGCATCACACTTGGGAGTGACCTCCAGCCCTTTGTGAATCTTTCTGAGCATACATAATGTGGCTAGCTTCTGGCAAGAGCAAACCAACAGCCATCTGATGACACCAAGAGCAGGGATGAGCAGAGCTCACTCACTCATTAAGCCAGTTCTTCAAACTTTCACTGAGCACCTGCTGTGTGCCTGTCACTGGAGAGAGAAACTAAACATCACACAGTCCCTGTCCTGGAAGGCTCGCACTTGAGTGAGTCAGCCCCACACCAAGCTCCTACAATGGACGCCCTGAATGACAGGAGTGAACAAAGAAGCTCCGGGCACACACACAGGAACAGCTTCTAACCCAACGGTGGGCAGGCAGGCATCAGTGGGGGCCTCCTTCAAGAAGTAATGACTGAGCTGAATTTTGAAAGACAGAGAACCGACTACACAGGAAAGGCCCGGAATAACATATAAAGGACCAACAGAAACGCCCATTTCATTCACCCATCCAGCCATTCCACAAAGTTTAATGAAGGCTGTTGGGGCGGGGGGGGGGGGGGGGGGGGGGGGGGGAGGCCACGCTTGTGGGGGGGG